>NW_027472971.1:0-126774 GCF_030347505.1 Rhynchophorus ferrugineus | reverse complement strand
AGTTTCCGAGATATGGACTATCGATAATTTACACCTTAGGCTCTGCTTCTAACTTGGGCCCAAATTGTAAAATGGTCTTATCTATTGGCGATTTCGTTCCAATTCACTTTCCCAGTAATATTCGGCATGCTAATTACATTGCCAGTTGCCAAATTGTATTATCTCTTATAGTTTCCGAGATATGGACTATCGATAATTTACGCCTTAGGCTCTGCTTCTAACTTGGGCTCAAATTGTAAAATGGTCTTATCTATTGGCGATTTCGTTCCAATTCACATTCCAAGTAATATTCGGCATGCTAATTGCATTGCCGGTTGCCAAATTGCATTATCTCTTATAGCTTCCGAGATATGGACTGTCGATAATTTACACCTTAGGCTCTGCTTCTAACTTGGGCCCAAATTGTAAAATGGTCTTATCTATTGGCGATTTCGTTCCAATTCACATTCCAAGTAATATTCGGCATGCTAATTACATTGCCGGTTTCCAAATTGCATTATCTCTTATAGTTTACGAGATATGGACTATCGATAATTTACACCTTAGGCTCTGCTTCTAACTTGGGCTCAAATTGTAAAATGGTCTTATCTATTGGCGATTTCGTTCCAATTTACATTCCAAGTAATATTCGGCATGCTAAATGCATTGCCGGTTGCCAAATTGCATTATCTCTTATAGCTTCCGAGATATGGACTGTCGATAATTTACACCTTAGGCTCTGCTTCTAACTTGGGCCCAAATTGTAAAATGGTCTTATCTATTGGCGATTTCGTTCCAATTCACTTTCCCAGTAATATTTGGCATGCTAATTACATTGCCGGTTGCCAAATTGCATTATCTCTTATAGTTTCCGAGATATGGACTATCGATAATTTACACCATAGGCTCTGCTTCTAACTTGGGCCCAAATTGTAAAATGGTCTTATCTATTGGCGATTTCGTTCCAATTCACATTCCAAGTAGTATTCGGCATGCTAATTACATTGCCGGTTGCCAAATTGCATTATCTCTTATAGTTTCCGAGATATGGACTATCGATAATTTACACCTTAGGCTCTGCTTCTAACTTGGGCCCAAATTGTAAAATGGTCTTATCTATTGGCGATTTCGTTCCAATTCACAATCCAAGTAATATTCGGCATGCTAATTACATTGCCAGTTGCCAAATTGCATTATCTCTTATAGTTTCCGAGATATGGACTATCGATAATTTACACCTTAGGCTCTGCTTCTAACTTGGGCCCAAATTGTAAAATGGTCTTATCTATTGGCGATTTCGTTCCAATTCACATTCCAAGTAATATTCGGCATGCTAATTACATTGCCGGTTGCCAAATTGCATTATCTCTTATAGTTTCCGAGATATGGACTATCGATAATTTACACCTTAGGCTCTGCTTCTAACTTGGGCCCAAATTGTAAAATGGTCTTATCTATTGGCGATTTCGTTCCAATTCACATTCCAAGTAATATTCGGCATGCTAATTACATTGCCGGTTGCCAAATTGCATTGTCTCTTATAGTTTCCGAGATATGGACTATCGATAATTTACATCTTAGGCTCTGCTTCTAACTTGGGCCCAAATTGTAAAATGGTCTTATCTATTGGCGATTTCGTTCCAATTCACATTCCAAGTAATATTCGGCATGCTAATTACATTGCCGGTTGCCAAATTGCATTATCTCTTATAGTTTCCGAGATATGGACTATCGATAATTTACACCTTAGGCTCTGCTTCTAACTTGGGCCCAAATTGTAAAATGGTCTTATCTATTGGCGATTTCGTTCCAATTCACTTTCCCAGTAATATTTGGCATGCTAATTACATTGCCGGTTGCCAAATTGCATTATCTCTTATAGTTTCCGAGATATGGACTATCGATAATTTACACCATAGGCTCTGCTTCTAACTTGGGCCCAAATTGTAAAATGGTCTTATCTATTGGCGATTTCGTTCCAATTCACATTCCAAGTAGTATTCGGCATGCTAATTACATTGCCGGTTGCCAAATTGCATTATCTCTTATAGTTTCCGAGATATGGACTATCGATAATTTACACCTTAGGCTCTGCTTCTAACTTGGGCCCAAATTGTAAAATGGTCTTATCTATTGGCGATTTCGTTCCAATTCACAATCCAAGTAATATTCGGCATGCTAATTACATTTCCAGTTGCCAAATTGCATTATCTCTTATAGTTTCCGAGATATGGACTATCGATAATTTACACCTTAGGCTCTGCTTCTAACTTGGGCCCAAATTGTAAAATGGTCTTATCTATTGGCGATTTCGTTCCAATTCACATTCCAAGTAATATTCGGCATGCTAATTACATTGCCGGTTGCCAAATTGCATTATCTCTTATAGTTTCCGAGATATGGACTATCGATAATTTACACCTTAGGCTCTGCTTCTAACTTGGGCCCAAATTGTAAAATGGTCTTATCTATTGGCGATTTCGTTCCAATTCACATTCCAAGTAATATTCGGCATGCTAATTACATTGCCGGTTGCCAAATTGCATTGTCTCTTATAGTTTCCGAGATATGGACTATCGATAATTTACATCTTAGGCTCTGCTTCTAACTTGGGCCCAAATTGTAAAATGGTCTTATCTATTGGCGATTTCGTTCCAATTCACATTCCAAGTAATATTCGGCATGCTAATTACATTGCCGGTTGCCAAATTGCGTTATCTCTTATAGTTTCCGAGATATGGACTATCGATAATTTACACCTTAGGCTCTGCTTCTAACTTGGGCCCAAATTGTAAAATGGTCTTATCTATTGGCGATTTCGTTCCAATTCACATTCCAAGTAATATTCGGCATGCTAATTACATTGCCGGTTGCCAAATTGCGTTATCTCTTATAGTTTCCGAGATATGGACTATCGATAATTTACACCTTAGGCTCTGCTTCTAACTTGGGCCCAAACTGTAAAATGGTCTTATCTATTGGCGATTTCGTTCCAATTCACATTCCAAGTAATATTCGGCATGCTAATTACATTGCCGGTTGCCAAATTGCATTGTCTCTTATAGTTTCCGAGATATGGACTATCGATAATTTACATCTTAGGCTCTGCTTCTAACTTGGGCCCAAATTGTAAAATGGTCTTATCTATTGGCGATTTCGTTCCAATTCACATTCCAAGTAATATTCGGCATGCTAATTACATTGCCGGTTGCCAAATTGCATTATCTCTTATAGTTTCCGAGATATGGACTATCGTTAATTTACACCTTAGGCTCTGCTTCTAACTTGGGCCCAAATTGTAAAATGGTTTTATCTATTGCCGATTTCGTTCCAATTCACATTCCAAGTAGTATTCGGCATGCTAATTACATTGCCGGTTGCCAAATTGCATTATCTCTTATAGTTTCCGAGATATGGACTATCGATAATTTACACCTTAGGCTCTGCTTCTAACTTGGGCCCAAATTGTAAAATGGTCTTATCTATTGGCGATTTCGTTCCAATTCACAATCCAAGTAATATTCGGCATGCTAATTACATTGCCAGTTGCCAAATTGCATTATCTCTTATAGTTTCCAAGATATGGACTATCGATAATTTACACCTTAGGCTCTGCTTCTAACTTGGGCCCAAATTGTAAAATGGTCTTATCTATTGGCGATTTCGTTCCAATTCACATTCCAAGTAATATCCGGCATGCTAATTACATTGCCGGTTGCCAAATTGCATTATCTCTTATAGTTTCCGAGATATGGTCCATCGATAATTTACACCTTAGGCTCTGCTTCTAACTTGGGCCCAAATTGTAAAATGGTCTTATCTATTGGCGATTTCGTTCCAATTCACTTTCCCAGTAATATTCGGCATGCTAATTACATTGCCGGTTGCCAAATTGCATTATCTCTTATAGTTTCCGAGATATGGACTATCGATAATTTACACCTTAGGCTCTGCTTCTAACTTGGGCCCAAATTGTAAAATGGTCTTATCTATTGGCGATTTCGTTCCAATTCACTCTCCAAGTAATATTCGGCATGCTAATTACATTGCCGGTTGCCAAATTGCATTATCTCTTATAGTTTCCGAGATATGGACTATCGATAATTTACACCTTAGGCTCTGCTTCTAACTTGGGCTCAAATTGTAAAATGGTCTTATCTATTGGCGATTTCGTTCCAATTCACATTCCAAGTAATATTCGGCATGCTAATTGCATTGCCGGTTGCCAAATTGCATTATCTCTTATAGCTTCCGAGATATGGACTGTCGATAATTTACACCTTAGGCTCTGCTTCTAACTTGGGCCCAAATTGTAAAATGGTCTTATCTATTGGCGATTTCGTTCCAATTCACATTCCAAGTAATATTCGGCATGCTAATTACATTGCCGGTTGCCAAATTGCATTATCTCTTATAGTTTCCGAGATATGGACTATCGATAATTTACACCTTAGGCTCTGCTTCTAACTTGGGCCCAAATTGTAAAATGGTCTTATCTATTGGCGATTTCGTTCCAATTCACATTCCAAGTAATATTCGGCATGCTAATTACATTGCCGGTTGCCAAATTGCATTATCTCTTATAGTTTCCGAGATATGGTCTATAGATAATTTACACCTTAGGCTCTGCTTCTAACTTGGGCCCAAATTGTAAAATGGTCTTATCTTTTGGCGATTTCGTTCCAATTCACTCTCCAAGTAATATTCGGCATGCTAATTACATTGCCGGTTGCCAAATTGCATTATCTCTTATAGTTTACGAGATATGGACTATCGATAATTTACACCTTAGGCTCTGCTTCTAACTTGGGCTCAAATTGTAAAATGGTCTTATCTATTGGCGATTTCGTTCCAATTTACATTCCAAGTAATATTCGGCATGCTAATTGCATTGCCGGTTGCCAAATTGCATTATCTCTTATAGCTTCCGAGATATGGACTGTCGATAATTTACACCTTAGGCTCTGCTTCTAACTTGGGCCCAAATTGTAAAATGGTCTTATCTATTGGCGATTTCGTTCCAATTCACTTTCCAAGTAATATTCGGCATGCTAATTACATTGCCGGTTGCCAAATTGCATTATCTCTTATAGTTTCCGAGATATGGACTATCGATTATTTACACCTTAGGCTCTGCTTCTAACTTGGGCCCAAATTGTAAAATGGTCTTATCTATTGGCGATTTCGTTCCAATTCACTTTCCTAGTAATATTCGGCATTCTAATTACATTGCCGGTTGCCAAATTGCATTATCTCTTATAGTTTCCGAGATATGGACTATCGATAATTTACACCTTAGGCTCTGCTTCTAACTTGGGCCCAAATTGTAAAATGGTCTTATCTATTGGCGATTTCGTTCCAATTCACTTTCCCAGTAATATTCGGCATGCTAATTACATTGCCGGTTGCCAAATTGCATTATCTCTTATAGTTTCCGAGATATGGACTATCGATAATTTACACCTTAGGCTCTGCTTCTAACTTGGACCCAAATTGTAAAATGGTCTTATCTATTGGCGATTTCGTTCCAATTCACTTTCCCAGTAATATTCGGCATGCTAATTACATTGCCGGTTGCCAAATTGCATTATCTCTTATAGTTTCCGAGATATGGACTATCGATAATTTACACCTTAGGCTCTGCTTCTAACTTGGGCCCAAATTGTAAAATGGTCTTATCTATTGGCGATTTCGTTCCAATTCACTTTCCCAGTAATATTCGGCATGCTAATTACATTGCCAGTTGCCAAATTGTATTATCTCTTATAGTTTCCGAGATATGGACTATCGATAATTTACGCCTTAGGCTCTGCTTCTAACTTGGGCTCAAATTGTAAAATGGTCTTATCTATTGGCGATTTCGTTCCAATTCACATTCCAAGTAATATTCGGCATGCTAATTGCATTGCCGGTTGCCAAATTGCATTATCTCTTATAGCTTCCGAGATATGGACTGTCGATAATTTACACCTTAGGCTCTGCTTCTAACTTGGGCCCAAATTGTAAAATGGTCTTATCTATTGGCGATTTCGTTCCAATTCACATTCCAAGTAATATTCGGCATGCTAATTACATTGCCGGTTGCCAAATTGCATTATCTCTTATAGTTTCCGAGATATGGACTATCGATAATTTACACCTTAGGCTCTGCTTCTAACTTGGGCCCAAATTGTAAAATGGTCTTATCTATTGGCGATTTCGTTCCAATTCACATTCCAAGTAATATTCGGCATGCTAATTACATTGCCGGTTGCCAAATTGCATTATCTCTTATAGTTTCCGAGATATGGTCTATCGATAATTTACACCTTAGGCTCTGCTTCTAACTTGGGCCCAAATTGTAAAATGGTCTTATCTTTTGGCGATTTCGTTCCAATTCACTCTCCAAGTAATATTCGGCATGCTAATTACATTGCCGGTTGCCAAATTGCATTATCTCTTATAGTTTACGAGATATGGACTATCGATAATTTACACCTTAGGCTCTGCTTCTAACTTGGGCTCAAATTGTAAAATGGTCTTATCTATTGGCGATTTCGTTCCAATTTACATTCCAAGTAATATTCGGCATGCTAATTGCATTGCCGGTTGCCAAATTGCATTATCTCTTATAGCTTCTGAGATATGGACTGTCGATAATTTACACCTTAGGCTCTGCTTCTAACTTGGGCCCAAATTGTAAAATGGTCTTATCTATTGGCGATTTCGTTCCAATTCACTTTCCAAGTAATATTCCGCATGCTAATTACATTGCCGGTTGCCAAATTGCATTTTCTCTTATAGTTTCCGAGATATGGACTATCGATAATTTACACCTTAGGCTCTGCTTCTAACTTGGGCTCAAATTGTAAAATGGTCTTATCTATTGGCGATTTCGTTCCAATTCACATTCCAAGTAATATTCGGCATGCTAATTGCATTGCCGGTTGCCAAATTGCATTATCGCTTATAGCTTCCGAGATATGGACTGTCGATAATTTACACCTTAGGCTCTGCTTCTAACTTGGGCCCAAATTGTAAAATGGTCTTATCTATTGGCGATTTCGTTCCAATTCACTTTCCAAGTAATATTCGGCATGCTAATTACATTGCCGGTTGCCAAATTGCATTATCTCTTATAGTTTCCGAGATATGGACTATCGATAATTTACACCTTAGGCTCTGCTTCTAACTTGGGCCCAAATTGTAAAATGGTCTTATCTATTGGCGATTTCGTTCCAATTCACTTTCCCAGTAATATTTGGCATGCTAATTACATTGCCGGTTGCCAAATTGCATTATCTCTTATAGTTTCCGAGATATGGACTATCGATAATTTACACCATAGGCTCTGCTTCTAACTTGGGCCCAAATTGTAAAATGGTCTTATCTATTGGCGATTTCGTTCCAATTCACATTCCAAGTAGTATTCGGCATGCTAATTACATTGCCGGTTGCCAAATTGCGTTATCTCTTATAGTTTCCGAGATATGGACTATCGATAATTTACACCTTAGGCTCTGCTTCTAACTTGGGCCCAAATTGTAAAATGGTCTTATCTATTGGCGATTTCGTTCCAATTCACATTCCAAGTAATATTCGGCATGCTAATTACATTGCCGGTTGCCAAATTGCATTGTCTCTTATAGTTTCCGAGATATGGACTATCGATAATTTACATCTTAGGCTCTGCTTCTAACTTGGGCCCAAATTGTAAAATGGTCTTATCTATTGGCGATTTCGTTCCAATTCACATTCCAAGTAATATTCGGCATGCTAATTACATTGCCGGTTGCCAAATTGCATTATCTCTTATAGTTTCCGAGATATGGACTATCGTTAATTTACACCTTAGGCTCTGCTTCTAACTTGGGCCCAAATTGTAAAATGGTTTTATCTATTGCCGATTTCGTTCCAATTCACATTCCAAGTAATATTCGGCATGCTAATTACATTGCCGGTTGCCAAATTGCATTATCTCTTATAGTTTCCGAGATATGGACTATCGATAATTTACACCTTAGGCTCTGCTTCTAACTTGGGCCCAAATTGTAAAATGGTCTTATCTATTGGCGATTTCATTCCAATTCACATTCCAAGTAATATTCGGCATGCTAATTACATTGCCGGTTGCCAAATTGCATTATCTCTTATAGTTTCCGAGATATGGACTATCGATAATTTACACCTTAGGCTCTGCTTCTAACTTGGGCCCAAATTGTAAAATCGTCTTATCTATTGGCGATTTCGTTCCAATTCACATTCCAAGTAATATTCGGCATGCTAATTACATTGCCGGTTGCCAAATTGCATTATCTCTTATAGTTTCCGAGATATGGACTATCGATAATTTACACCTTAGGCTCTGCTTCTAACTTGGGCCCAAATTGTAAAATGGTCTTATCTATTGGCGATTTCGTTCCAATTCACATTCCAAGTAGTATTCGGCATGCTAATTACATTGCCGGTTGCCAAATTGCATTATCTCTTATAGTTTCCGAGATATGGACTATCGATAATTTACACCTTAGGCTCTGCTTCTAACTTGGGCCCAAATTGTAAAATGGTCTTATCTATTGGCGATTTCGTTCCAATTCACAATCCAAGTAATATTCGGCATGCTAATTACATTGCCAGTTGCCAAATTGCATTATCTCTTATAGTTTCCGAGATATGGACTATCGATAATTTACACCTTAGGCTCTGCTTCTAACTTGGGCCCAAATTGTAAAATGGTCTTATCTATTGGCGATTTCGTTCCAATTCACATTCCAAGTAATATTCGGCATGCTAATTACATTGCCGGTTGCCAAATTGCATTATCTCTTATAGTTTCCGAGATATGGACCATCGATAATTTACACCTTAGGCTCTGCTTCTAACTTGGGCCCAAATTGTAAAATGGTCTTATCTATTGGCGATTTCGTTCCAATTCACTTTCCCAGTAATATTCGGCATGCTAATTACATTGCCGGTTGCCAAATTGCATTATCTCTTATAGTTTCCGAGATATGGACTATCGATAATTTACACCTTAGGCTCTGCTTCTAACTTGGGCCCAAATTGTAAAATGGTCTTATCTATTGGCGATTTCGTTCCAATTCACTCTCCAAGTAATATTCGGCATGCTAATTACATTGCCGGTTGCCAAATTGCATTATCTCTTATAGTTTCCGAGATATGGACTATCGATAATTTACACCTTAGGCTCTGCTTCTAACTTGGGCTCAAATTGTAAAATGGTCTTATCTATTGGCGATTTCGTTCCAATTCACATTCCAAGTAATATTCGGCATGCTAATTGCATTGCCGGTTGCCAAATTGCATTATCTCTTATAGCTTCCGAGATATGGACTGTCGATAATTTACACCTTAGGCTCTGCTTCTAACTTGGGCCCAAATTGTAAAATGGTCTTATCTATTGGCGATTTCGTTCCAATTCACATTCCAAGTAATATTCGGCATGCTAATTACATTGCCGGTTGCCAAATTGCATTATCTCTTATAGTTTCCGAGATATGGACTATCGATAATTTACACCTTAGGCTCTGCTTCTAACTTGGGCCCAAATTGTAAAATGGTCTTATCTATTGGCGATTTCGTTCCAATTCACATTCCAAGTAATATTCGGCATGCTAATTACATTGCCGGTTGCCAAATTGCATTATCTCTTATAGTTTCCGAGATATGGTCTATAGATAATTTACACCTTAGGCTCTGCTTCTAACTTGGGCCCAAATTGTAAAATGGTCTTATCTTTTGGCGATTTCGTTCCAATTCACTCTCCAAGTAATATTCGGCATGCTAATTACATTGCCGGTTGCCAAATTGCATTATCTCTTATAGTTTACGAGATATGGACTATCGATAATTTACACCTTAGGCTCTGCTTCTAACTTGGGCTCAAATTGTAAAATGGTCTTATCTATTGGCGATTTCGTTCCAATTCACATTCCAAGTAATATTCGGCATGCTAATTGCATTGCCGGTTGCCAAATTGCATTATCGCTTATAGCTTCCGAGATATGGACTGTCGATAATTTACACCTTAGGCTCTGCTTCTAACTTGGGCCCAAATTGTAAAATGGTCTTATCTATTGGCGATTTCGTTCCAATTCACTTTCCAAGTAATATTCGGCATGCTAATTACATTGCCGGTTGCCAAATTGCATTATCTCTTATAGTTTCCGAGATATGGACTATCGATAATTTACACCTTAGGCTCTGCTTCTAACTTGGGCCCAAATTGTAAAATGGTCTTATCTATTGGCGATTTCGTTCCAATTCACTTTCCCAGTAATATTTGGCATGCTAATTACATTGCCGGTTGCCAAATTGCATTATCTCTTATAGTTTCCGAGATATGGACTATCGATAATTTACACCATAGGCTCTGCTTCTAACTTGGGCCCAAATTGTAAAATGGTCTTATCTATTGGCGATTTCGTTCCAATTCACATTCCAAGTAGTATTCGGCATGCTAATTACATTGCCGGTTGCCAAATTGCGTTATCTCTTATAGTTTCCGAGATATGGACTATCGATAATTTACACCTTAGGCTCTGCTTCTAACTTGGGCCCAAGTTGTAAAATGGTCTTATCTATTGGCGATTTCGTTCCAATTCACATTCCAAGTAATATTCGGCATGCTAATTACATTGCCGGTTGCCAAATTGCATTGTCTCTTATAGTTTCCGAGATATGGGCTATCGATAATTTACATCTTAGGCTCTGCTTCTAACTTGGGCCCAAATTGTAAAATGGTCTTATCTATTGGCGATTTCGTTCCAATTCACATTCCAAGTAATATTCGGCATGCTAATTACATTGCCGGTTGCCAAATTGCATTATCTCTTATAGTTTCCGAGATATGGACTATCGTTAATTTACACCTTAGGCTCTGCTTCTAACTTGGGCCCAAATTGTAAAATGGTTTTATCTATTGCCGATTTCGTTCCAATTCACATTCCAAGTAATATTCGGCATGCTAATTACATTGCCGGTTGCCAAATTGCATTATCTCTTATAGTTTCCGAGATATGGACTATCGATAATTTACACCTTAGGCTCTGCTTCTAACTTGGGCCCAAATTGTAAAATGGTCTTATCTATTGGCGATTTCATTCCAATTCACATTCCAAGTAATATTCGGCATGCTAATTACATTGCCGGTTGCCAAATTGCATTATCTCTTATAGTTTCCGAGATATGGACTATCGATAATTTACACCTTAGGCTCTGCTTCTAACTTGGGCCCAAATTGTAAAATCGTCTTATCTATTGGCGATTTCGTTCCAATTCACATTCCAAGTAATATTCGGCATGCTAATTACATTGCCGGTTGCCAAATTGCATTATCTCTTATAGTTTCCGAGATATGGACTATCGATAATTTACACCTTAGGCTCTGCTTCTAACTTGGGCCCAAATTGTAAAATGGTCTTATCTATTGGCGATTTCGTTCCAATTCACATTCCAAGTAGTATTCGGCATGCTAATTACATTGCCGGTTGCCAAATTGCATTATCTCTTATAGTTTCCGAGATATGGACTATCGATAATTTACACCTTAGGCTCTGCTTCTAACTTGGGCCCAAATTGTAAAATGGTCTTATCTATTGGCGATTTCGTTCCAATTCACAATCCAAGTAATATTCGGCATGCTAATTACATTGCCAGTTGCCAAATTGCATTATCTCTTATAGTTTCCGAGATATGGACTATCGATAATTTACACCTTAGGCTCTGCTTCTAACTTGGGCCCAAATTGTAAAATGGTCTTATCTATTGGCGATTTCGTTCCAATTCACATTCCAAGTAATATTCGGCATGCTAATTACATTGCCGGTTGCCAAATTGCATTATCTCTTATAGTTTCCGAGATATGGACCATCGATAATTTACACCTTAGGCTCTGCTTCTAACTTGGGCCCAAATTGTAAAATGGTCTTATCTATTGGCGATTTCGTTCCAATTCACTTTCCCAGTAATATTCGGCATGCTAATTACATTGCCGGTTGCCAAATTGCATTATCTCTTATAGTTTCCGAGATATGGACTATCGATAATTTACACCTTAGGCTCTGCTTCTAACTTGGGCCCAAATTGTAAAATGGTCTTATCTATTGGCGATTTCGTTCCAATTCACTCTCCAAGTAATATTCGGCATGCTAATTACATTGCCGGTTGCCAAATTGCATTATCTCTTATAGTTTCCGAGATATGGACTATCGATAATTTACACCTTAGGCTCTGCTTCTAACTTGGGCTCAAATTGTAAAATGGTCTTATCTATTGGCGATTTCGTTCCAATTCACATTCCAAGTAATATTCGGCATGCTAATTGCATTGCCGGTTGCCAAATTGCATTATCTCTTATAGCTTCCGAGATATGGACTGTCGATAATTTACACCTTAGGCTCTGCTTCTAACTTGGGCCCAAATTGTAAAATGGTCTTATCTATTGGCGATTTCGTTCCAATTCACATTCCAAGTAATATTCGGCATGCTAATTACATTGCCGTTTGCTAAATTGCATTATCTCTTATAGTTTCCGAGATATGGACTATCGATAATTTACACCTTAGGCTCTGCTTCTAACTTGGGCCCAAATTGTAAAATGGTCTTATCTATTGGCGATTTCGTTCCAATTCACATTCCAAGTAATATTCGGCATGCTAATTACATTGCCGGTTGCCAAATTGCATTATCTCTTATAGTTTCCGAGATATGGTCTATAGATAATTTACACCTTAGGCTCTGCTTCTAACTTGGGCCCAAATTGTAAAATGGTCTTATCTTTTGGCGATTTCGTTCCAATTCACTCTCCAAGTAATATTCGGCATGCTAATTACATTGCCGGTTGCCAAATTGCATTATCTCTTATAGTTTACGAGATATGGACTATCGATAATTTACACCTTAGGCTCTGCTTCTAACTTGGGCTCAAATTGTAAAATGGTCTTATCTATTGGCGATTTCGTTCCAATTTACATTCCAAGTAATATTCGGCATGCTAATTGCATTGCCGGTTGCCAAATTGCATTATCTCTTATAGCTTCCGAGATATGGACTGTCGATAATTTACACCTTAGGCTCTGCTTCTAACTTGGGCCCAAATTGTAAAATGGTCTTATCTATTGGCGATTTCGTTCCAATTCACTTTCCAAGTAATATTCGGCATGCTAATTACATTGCCGGTTGCCAAATTGCATTATCTCTTATAGTTTCCGAGATATGGACTATCGATTATTTACACCTTAGGCTCTGCTTCTAACTTGGGCCCAAATTGTAAAATGGTCTTATCTATTGGCGATTTCGTTCCAATTCACTTTCCCAGTAATATTCGGCATGCTAATTACATTGCCGGTTGCCAAATTGCATTATCTCTTATAGTTTCCGAGATATGGACTATCGATAATTTACACCTTAGGCTCTGCTTCTAACTTGGGCCCAAATTGTAAAATGGTCTTATCTATTGGCGATTTCGTTCCAATTCACTTTCCCAGTAATATTCGGCATGCTAATTACATTGCCGGTTGCCAAATTGCATTATCTCTTATAGTTTCCGAGATATGGACTATCGATAATTTACACCTTAGGCTCTGCTTCTAACTTGGGCCCAAATTGTAAAATGGTCTTATCTATTGGCGATTTCGTTCCAATTCACTTTCCCAGTAATATTCGGCATGCTAATTACATTGCCGGTTGCCAAATTGCATTATCTCTTATAGTTTCCGAGATATGGACTATCGATAATTTACACCTTAGGCTCTGCTTCTAACTTGGGCCCAAATTGTAAAATGGTCTTATCTATTGGCGATTTCGTTCCAATTCACTTTCCCAGTAATATTCGGCATGCTAATTACATTGCCAGTTGCCAAATTGCATTATCTCTTATAGTTTCCGAGATATGGACTATCGATAATTTACACCTTAGGCTCTGCTTCTAACTTGGGCCCAAATTGTAAAATGGTCTTATCTTTTGGCGATTTCGTTCCAATTCACACTCCAAGTAATATTCGGCATGCTAATTACATTGCCGGTTGCCAAATTGCATTATCTCTTATAGTTTACGAGATATGGACTATCGATAATTTACACCTTAGGCTCTGCTTCTAACTTGGGCTCAAATTGTAAAATGGTCTTATCTATTGGCGATTTCGTTCCAATTTACATTCCAAGTAATATTCGGCATGCTAATTGCATTGCCGGTTGCCAAATTGCATTATCTCTTATAGCTTCCGAGATATGGACTGTCGATAATTTACACCTTAGGCTCTGCTTCTAACTTGGGCCCAAATTGTAAAATGGTCTTATCTATTGGCGATTTCGTTCCAATTCACTTTCCCAGTAATATTCGGCATGCTAATTACATTGCCGGTTGCCAAATTGCATTATCTCTTATAGTTTCCGAGATATGGACTATCGATAATTTACACCTTAGGCTCTGCTTCTAACTTGGGCCCAAATTGTAAAATGGTCTTATCTATTGGCGATTTCGTTCCAATTCACTTTCCCAGTAATATTCGGCATGCTAATTACATTGCCGGTTGCCAAATTGCATTATCTCTTATAGTTTCCGAGATATGGACTATCGATAATTTACACCTTAGGCTCTGCTTCTAACTTGGGCTCAAATTGTAAAATGGTCTTATCTATTGGCGATTTCGTTCCAATTCACATTCCAAGTAATATTCGGCATGCTAATTGCATTGCCGGTTGCCAAATTGCATTATCTCTTATAGCTTCCGAGATATGGACTGTCGATAATTTACACCTTAGGCTCTGCTTCTAACTTGGGCTCAAATTGTAAAATGGTCTTATCTATTGGCGATTTCGTTCCAATTCACTTTCCCAGTAATATTCGGCATGCTAATTACATTGCCGGTTGCCAAATTGCATTATCTCTTATAGTTTCCGAGATATGGACTATCGATAATTTACACCTTAGGCTCTGCTTCTAACTTGGGCCCAAATTGTAAAATGGTCTTATCTATTGGCGATTTCGTTCCAATTCACATTCCAAGTAATATTCGGCATGCTAATTACATTGCCGGTTGCCAAATTGCATTATCTCTTATAGCTTCCGAGATATGGACTGTCGATAATTTACACCTTAGGCTCTGCTTCTAACTTGGGCCCAAATTGTAAAATGGTCTTATCTATTGGCGATTTCGTTCCAATTCACATTCCAAGTAATATTCGGCATGCTAATTACATTGCCGGTTGCCAAATTGCATTATCTCTTATAGTTTCCGAGATATGGACTATCGATAATTTACACCTTAGGCTCTGCTTCTAACTTGGGCCCAAATTGTAAAATGGTCTTATCTATTGGCGATTTCGTTCCAATTCACATTCCAAGTAATATTCGGCATGCTAATTACATTGCCGGTTGCCAAATTGCATTATCTCTTATAGTTTCCGAGATATGGTCTATAGATAATTTACACCTTAGGCTCTGCTTCTAACTTGGGCCCAAATTGTAAAATGGTCTTATCTTTTGGCGATTTCGTTCCAATTCACTCTCCAAGTAATATTCGGCATGCTAATTACATTGCCGGTTGCCAAATTGCATTATCTCTTATAGTTTACGAGATATGGACTATCGATAATTTACACCTTAGGCTCTGCTTCTAACTTGGGCTCAAATTGTAAAATGGTCTTATCTATTGGCGATTTCGTTCCAATTCACATTCCAAGTAATATTCGGCATGCTAATTGCATTGCCGGTTGCCAAATTGCATTATCGCTTATAGCTTCCGAGATATGGACTGTCGATAATTTACACCTTAGGCTCTGCTTCTAACTTGGGCCCAAATTGTAAAATGGTCTTATCTATTGGCGATTTCGTTCCAATTCACTTTCCAAGTAATATTCGGCATGCTAATTACATTGCCGGTTGCCAAATTGCATTATCTCTTATAGTTTCCGAGATATGGACTATCGATAATTTACACCTTAGGCTCTGCTTCTAACTTGGGCCCAAATTGTAAAATGGTCTTATCTATTGGCGATTTCGTTCCAATTCACTTTCCCAGTAATATTTGGCATGCTAATTACATTGCCGGTTGCCAAATTGCATTATCTCTTATAGTTTCCGAGATATGGACTATCGATAATTTACACCATAGGCTCTGCTTCTAACTTGGGCCCAAATTGTAAAATGGTCTTATCTATTGGCGATTTCGTTCCAATTCACATTCCAAGTAGTATTCGGCATGCTAATTACATTGCCGGTTGCCAAATTGCGTTATCTCTTATAGTTTCCGAGATATGGACTATCGATAATTTACACCTTAGGCTCTGCTTCTAACTTGGGCCCAAGTTGTAAAATGGTCTTATCTATTGGCGATTTCGTTCCAATTCACATTCCAAGTAATATTCGGCATGCTAATTACATTGCCGGTTGCCAAATTGCATTGTCTCTTATAGTTTCCGAGATATGGGCTATCGATAATTTACATCTTAGGCTCTGCTTCTAACTTGGGCCCAAATTGTAAAATGGTCTTATCTATTGGCGATTTCGTTCCAATTCACATTCCAAGTAATATTCGGCATGCTAATTACATTGCCGGTTGCCAAATTGCATTATCTCTTATAGTTTCCGAGATATGGACTATCGTTAATTTACACCTTAGGCTCTGCTTCTAACTTGGGCCCAAATTGTAAAATGGTTTTATCTATTGCCGATTTCGTTCCAATTCACATTCCAAGTAATATTCGGCATGCTAATTACATTGCCGGTTGCCAAATTGCATTATCTCTTATAGTTTCCGAGATATGGACTATCGATAATTTACACCTTAGGCTCTGCTTCTAACTTGGGCCCAAATTGTAAAATGGTCTTATCTATTGGCGATTTCATTCCAATTCACATTCCAAGTAATATTCGGCATGCTAATTACATTGCCGGTTGCCAAATTGCATTATCTCTTATAGTTTCCGAGATATGGACTATCGATAATTTACACCTTAGGCTCTGCTTCTAACTTGGGCCCAAATTGTAAAATCGTCTTATCTATTGGCGATTTCGTTCCAATTCACATTCCAAGTAATATTCGGCATGCTAATTACATTGCCGGTTGCCAAATTGCATTATCTCTTATAGTTTCCGAGATATGGACTATCGATAATTTACACCTTAGGCTCTGCTTCTAACTTGGGCCCAAATTGTAAAATGGTCTTATCTATTGGCGATTTCGTTCCAATTCACATTCCAAGTAGTATTCGGCATGCTAATTACATTGCCGGTTGCCAAATTGCATTATCTCTTATAGTTTCCGAGATATGGACTATCGATAATTTACACCTTAGGCTCTGCTTCTAACTTGGGCCCAAATTGTAAAATGGTCTTATCTATTGGCGATTTCGTTCCAATTCACAATCCAAGTAATATTCGGCATGCTAATTACATTGCCAGTTGCCAAATTGCATTATCTCTTATAGTTTCCGAGATATGGACTATCGATAATTTACACCTTAGGCTCTGCTTCTAACTTGGGCCCAAATTGTAAAATGGTCTTATCTATTGGCGATTTCGTTCCAATTCACATTCCAAGTAATATTCGGCATGCTAATTACATTGCCGGTTGCCAAATTGCATTATCTCTTATAGTTTCCGAGATATGGACCATCGATAATTTACACCTTAGGCTCTGCTTCTAACTTGGGCCCAAATTGTAAAATGGCCTTATCTATTGGCGATTTCGTTCCAATTCACTTTCCCAGTAATATTCGGCATGCTAATTACATTGCCGGTTGCCAAATTGCATTATCTCTTATAGTTTCCGAGATATGGACTATCGATAATTTACACCTTAGGCTCTGCTTCTAACTTGGGCCCAAATTGTAAAATGGTCTTATCTATTGGCGATTTCGTTCCAATTCACTCTCCAAGTAATATTCGGCATGCTAATTACATTGCCGGTTGCCAAATTGCATTATCTCTTATAGTTTCCGAGATATGGACTATCGATAATTTACACCTTAGGCTCTGCTTCTAACTTGGGCTCAAATTGTAAAATGGTCTTATCTATTGGCGATTTCGTTCCAATTCACATTCCAAGTAATATTCGGCATGCTAATTGCATTGCCGGTTGCCAAATTGCATTATCTCTTATAGCTTCCGAGATATGGACTGTCGATAATTTACACCTTAGGCTCTGCTTCTAACTTGGGCCCAAATTGTAAAATGGTCTTATCTATTGGCGATTTCGTTCCAATTCACATTCCAAGTAATATTCGGCATGCTAATTACATTGCCGTTTGCTAAATTGCATTATCTCTTATAGTTTCCGAGATATGGACTATCGATAATTTACACCTTAGGCTCTGCTTCTAACTTGGGCCCAAATTGTAAAATGGTCTTATCTATTGGCGATTTCGTTCCAATTCACATTCCAAGTAATATTCGGCATGCTAATTACATTGCCGGTTGCCAAATTGCATTATCTCTTATAGTTTCCGAGATATGGTCTATAGATAATTTACACCTTAGGCTCTGCTTCTAACTTGGGCCCAAATTGTAAAATGGTCTTATCTTTTGGCGATTTCGTTCCAATTCACTCTCCAAGTAATATTCGGCATGCTAATTACATTGCCGGTTGCCAAATTGCATTATCTCTTATAGTTTACGAGATATGGACTATCGATAATTTACACCTTAGGCTCTGCTTCTAACTTGGGCTCAAATTGTAAAATGGTCTTATCTATTGGCGATTTCGTTCCAATTTACATTCCAAGTAATATTCGGCATGCTAATTGCATTGCCGGTTGCCAAATTGCATTATCTCTTATAGCTTCCGAGATATGGACTGTCGATAATTTACACCTTAGGCTCTGCTTCTAACTTGGGCCCAAATTGTAAAATGGTCTTATCTATTGGCGATTTCGTTCCAATTCACTTTCCAAGTAATATTCGGCATGCTAATTACATTGCCGGTTGCCAAATTGCATTATCTCTTATAGTTTCCGAGATATGGACTATCGATTATTTACACCTTAGGCTCTGCTTCTAACTTGGGCCCAAATTGTAAAATGGTCTTATCTATTGGCGATTTCGTTCCAATTCACTTTCCCAGTAATATTCGGCATGCTAATTACATTGCCGGTTGCCAAATTGCATTATCTCTTATAGTTTCCGAGATATGGACTATCGATAATTTACACCTTAGGCTCTGCTTCTAACTTGGGCCCAAATTGTAAAATGGTCTTATCTATTGGCGATTTCGTTCCAATTCACTTTCCCAGTAATATTCGGCATGCTAATTACATTGCCGGTTGCCAAATTGCATTATCTCTTATAGTTTCCGAGATATGGACTATCGATAATTTACACCTTAGGCTCTGCTTCTAACTTGGGCCCAAATTGTAAAATGGTCTTATCTATTGGCGATTTCGTTCCAATTCACTTTCCCAGTAATATTCGGCATGCTAATTACATTGCCGGTTGCCAAATTGCATTATCTCTTATAGTTTCCGAGATATGGACTATCGATAATTTACACCTTAGGCTCTGCTTCTAACTTGGGCCCAAATTGTAAAATGGTCTTATCTATTGGCGATTTCGTTCCAATTCACTTTCCCAGTAATATTCGGCATGCTAATTACATTGCCAGTTGCCAAATTGCATTATCTCTTATAGTTTCCGAGATATGGACTATCGATAATTTACACCTTAGGCTCTGCTTCTAACTTGGGCCCAAATTGTAAAATGGTCTTATCTTTTGGCGATTTCGTTCCAATTCACACTCCAAGTAATATTCGGCATGCTAATTACATTGCCGGTTGCCAAATTGCATTATCTCTTATAGTTTACGAGATATGGACTATCGATAATTTACACCTTAGGCTCTGCTTCTAACTTGGGCTCAAATTGTAAAATGGTCTTATCTATTGGCGATTTCGTTCCAATTTACATTCCAAGTAATATTCGGCATGCTAATTGCATTGCCGGTTGCCAAATTGCATTATCTCTTATAGCTTCCGAGATATGGACTGTCGATAATTTACACCTTAGGCTCTGCTTCTAACTTGGGCCCAAATTGTAAAATGGTCTTATCTATTGGCGATTTCGTTCCAATTCACTTTCCCAGTAATATTCGGCATGCTAATTACATTGCCGGTTGCCAAATTGCATTATCTCTTATAGTTTCCGAGATATGGACTATCGATAATTTACACCTTAGGCTCTGCTTCTAACTTGGGCCCAAATTGTAAAATGGTCTTATCTATTGGCGATTTCGTTCCAATTCACTTTCCCAGTAATATTCGGCATGCTAATTACATTGCCGGTTGCCAAATTGCATTATCTCTTATAGTTTCCGAGATATGGACTATCGATAATTTACACCTTAGGCTCTGCTTCTAACTTGGGCTCAAATTGTAAAATGGTCTTATCTATTGGCGATTTCGTTCCAATTCACATTCCAAGTAATATTCGGCATGCTAATTGCATTGCCGGTTGCCAAATTGCATTATCTCTTATAGCTTCCGAGATATGGACTGTCGATAATTTACACCTTAGGCTCTGCTTCTAACTTGGGCCCAAATTGTAAAATGGTCTTATCTATTGGCGATTTCGTTCCAATTCACATTCCAAGTAATATTCGGCATGCTAATTACATTGCCGGTTGCCAAATTGCATTATCTCTTATAGTTTCCGAGATATGGACTATCGATAATTTACACCTTAGGCTCTGCTTCTAACTTGGGCCCAAATTGTAAAATGGTCTTATCTATTGGCGATTTCGTTCCAATTCACATTCCAAGTAATATTCGGCATGCTAATTACATTGCCGGTTGCCAAATTGCATTATCTCTTATAGCTTCCGAGATATGGACTGTCGATAATTTACACCTTAGGCTCTGCTTCTAACTTGGGCCCAAATTGTAAAATGGTCTTATCTATTGGCGATTTCGTTCCAATTCACATTCCAAGTAATATTCGGCATGCTAATTACATTGCCGGTTGCCAAATTGCATTATCTCTTATAGTTTCCGAGATATGGACTATCGATAATTTACACCTTAGGCTCTGCTTCTAACTTGGGCCCAAATTGTAAAATGGTCTTATCTATTGGCGATTTCGTTCCAATTCACATTCCAAGTAATATTCGGCATGCTAATTACATTGCCGGTTGCCAAATTGCATTATCTCTTATAGTTTCCGAGATATGGTCTATAGATAATTTACACCTTAGGCTCTGCTTCTAACTTGGGCCCAAATTGTAAAATGGTCTTATCTTTTGGCGATTTCGTTCCAATTCACTCTCCAAGTAATATTCGGCATGCTAATTACATTGCCGGTTGCCAAATTGCATTATCTCTTATAGTTTACGAGATATGGACTATCGATAATTTACACCTTAGGCTCTGCTTCTAACTTGGGCTCAAATTGTAAAATGGTCTTATCTATTGGCGATTTCGTTCCAATTCACATTCCAAGTAATATTCGGCATGCTAATTGCATTGCCGGTTGCCAAATTGCATTATCGCTTATAGCTTCCGAGATATGGACTGTCGATAATTTACACCTTAGGCTCTGCTTCTAACTTGGGCCCAAATTGTAAAATGGTCTTATCTATTGGCGATTTCGTTCCAATTCACTTTCCAAGTAATATTCGGCATGCTAATTACATTGCCGGTTGCCAAATTGCATTATCTCTTATAGTTTCCGAGATATGGACTATCGATAATTTACACCTTAGGCTCTGCTTCTAACTTGGGCCCAAATTGTAAAATGGTCTTATCTATTGGCGATTTCGTTCCAATTCACTTTCCCAGTAATATTTGGCATGCTAATTACATTGCCGGTTGCCAAATTGCATTATCTCTTATAGTTTCCGAGATATGGACTATCGATAATTTACACCATAGGCTCTGCTTCTAACTTGGGCCCAAATTGTAAAATGGTCTTATCTATTGGCGATTTCGTTCCAATTCACATTCCAAGTAGTATTCGGCATGCTAATTACATTGCCGGTTGCCAAATTGCGTTATCTCTTATAGTTTCCGAGATATGGACTATCGATAATTTACACCTTAGGCTCTGCTTCTAACTTGGGCCCAAGTTGTAAAATGGTCTTATCTATTGGCGATTTCGTTCCAATTCACATTCCAAGTAATATTCGGCATGCTAATTACATTGCCGGTTGCCAAATTGCATTGTCTCTTATAGTTTCCGAGATATGGGCTATCGATAATTTACATCTTAGGCTCTGCTTCTAACTTGGGCCCAAATTGTAAAATGGTCTTATCTATTGGCGATTTCGTTCCAATTCACATTCCAAGTAATATTCGGCATGCTAATTACATTGCCGGTTGCCAAATTGCATTATCTCTTATAGTTTCCGAGATATGGACTATCGTTAATTTACACCTTAGGCTCTGCTTCTAACTTGGGCCCAAATTGTAAAATGGTTTTATCTATTGCCGATTTCGTTCCAATTCACATTCCAAGTAATATTCGGCATGCTAATTACATTGCCGGTTGCCAAATTGCATTATCTCTTATAGTTTCCGAGATATGGACTATCGATAATTTACACCTTAGGCTCTGCTTCTAACTTGGGCCCAAATTGTAAAATGGTCTTATCTATTGGCGATTTCATTCCAATTCACATTCCAAGTAATATTCGGCATGCTAATTACATTGCCGGTTGCCAAATTGCATTATCTCTTATAGTTTCCGAGATATGGACTATCGATAATTTACACCTTAGGCTCTGCTTCTAACTTGGGCCCAAATTGTAAAATCGTCTTATCTATTGGCGATTTCGTTCCAATTCACATTCCAAGTAATATTCGGCATGCTAATTACATTGCCGGTTGCCAAATTGCATTATCTCTTATAGTTTCCGAGATATGGACTATCGATAATTTACACCTTAGGCTCTGCTTCTAACTTGGGCCCAAATTGTAAAATGGTCTTATCTATTGGCGATTTCGTTCCAATTCACATTCCAAGTAGTATTCGGCATGCTAATTACATTGCCGGTTGCCAAATTGCATTATCTCTTATAGTTTCCGAGATATGGACTATCGATAATTTACACCTTAGGCTCTGCTTCTAACTTGGGCCCAAATTGTAAAATGGTCTTATCTATTGGCGATTTCGTTCCAATTCACAATCCAAGTAATATTCGGCATGCTAATTACATTGCCAGTTGCCAAATTGCATTATCTCTTATAGTTTCCGAGATATGGACTATCGATAATTTACACCTTAGGCTCTGCTTCTAACTTGGGCCCAAATTGTAAAATGGTCTTATCTATTGGCGATTTCGTTCCAATTCACATTCCAAGTAATATTCGGCATGCTAATTACATTGCCGGTTGCCAAATTGCATTATCTCTTATAGTTTCCGAGATATGGACCATCGATAATTTACACCTTAGGCTCTGCTTCTAACTTGGGCCCAAATTGTAAAATGGTCTTATCTATTGGCGATTTCGTTCCAATTCACTTTCCCAGTAATATTCGGCATGCTAATTACATTGCCGGTTGCCAAATTGCATTATCTCTTATAGTTTCCGAGATATGGACTATCGATAATTTACACCTTAGGCTCTGCTTCTAACTTGGGCCCAAATTGTAAAATGGTCTTATCTATTGGCGATTTCGTTCCAATTCACTCTCCAAGTAATATTCGGCATGCTAATTACATTGCCGGTTGCCAAATTGCATTATCTCTTATAGTTTCCGAGATATGGACTATCGATAATTTACACCTTAGGCTCTGCTTCTAACTTGGGCTCAAATTGTAAAATGGTCTTTTCTATTGGCGATTTCGTTCCAATTCACATTCCAAGTAATATTCGGCATGCTAATTGCATTGCCGGTTGCCAAATTGCATTATCTCTTATAGCTTCCGAGATATGGACTGTCGATAATTTACACCTTAGGCTCTGCTTCTAACTTGGGCCCAAATTGTAAAATGGTCTTATCTATTGGCGATTTCGTTCCAATTCACATTCCAAGTAATATTCGGCATGCTAATTACATTGCCGTTTGCTAAATTGCATTATCTCTTATAGTTTCCGAGATATGGACTATCGATAATTTACACCTTAGGCTCTGCTTCTAACTTGGGCCCAAATTGTAAAATGGTCTTATCTATTGGCGATTTCGTTCCAATTCACATTCCAAGTAATATTCGGCATGCTAATTACATTGCCGGTTGCCAAATTGCATTATCTCTTATAGTTTCCGAGATATGGTCTATAGATAATTTACACCTTAGGCTCTGCTTCTAACTTGGGCCCAAATTGTAAAATGGTCTTATCTTTTGGCGATTTCGTTCCAATTCACTCTCCAAGTAATATTCGGCATGCTAATTACATTGCCGGTTGCCAAATTGCATTATCTCTTATAGTTTACGAGATATGGACTATCGATAATTTACACCTTAGGCTCTGCTTCTAACTTGGGCTCAAATTGTAAAATGGTCTTATCTATTGGCGATTTCGTTCCAATTTACATTCCAAGTAATATTCGGCATGCTAATTGCATTGCCGGTTGCCAAATTGCATTATCTCTTATAGCTTCCGAGATATGGACTGTCGATAATTTACACCTTAGGCTCTGCTTCTAACTTGGGCCCAAATTGTAAAATGGTCTTATCTATTGGCGATTTCGTTCCAATTCACTTTCCAAGTAATATTCGGCATGCTAATTACATTGCCGGTTGCCAAATTGCATTATCTCTTATAGTTTCCGAGATATGGACTATCGATTATTTACACCTTAGGCTCTGCTTCTAACTTGGGCCCAAATTGTAAAATGGTCTTATCTATTGGCGATTTCGTTCCAATTCACTTTCCCAGTAATATTCGGCATGCTAATTACATTGCCGGTTGCCAAATTGCATTATCTCTTATAGTTTCCGAGATATGGACTATCGATAATTTACACCTTAGGCTCTGCTTCTAACTTGGGCCCAAATTGTAAAATGGTCTTATCTATTGGCGATTTCGTTCCAATTCACTTTCCCAGTAATATTCGGCATGCTAATTACATTGCCGGTTGCCAAATTGCATTATCTCTTATAGTTTCCGAGATATGGACTATCGATAATTTACACCTTAGGCTCTGCTTCTAACTTGGGCCCAAATTGTAAAATGGTCTTATCTATTGGCGATTTCGTTCCAATTCACTTTCCCAGTAATATTCGGCATGCTAATTACATTGCCGGTTGCCAAATTGCATTATCTCTTATAGTTTCCGAGATATGGACTATCGATAATTTACACCTTAGGCTCTGCTTCTAACTTGGGCCCAAATTGTAAAATGGTCTTATCTATTGGCGATTTCGTTCCAATTCACTTTCCCAGTAATATTCGGCATGCTAATTACATTGCCAGTTGCCAAATTGCATTATCTCTTATAGTTTCCGAGATATGGACTATCGATAATTTACACCTTAGGCTCTGCTTCTAACTTGGGCCCAAATTGTAAAATGGTCTTATCTTTTGGCGATTTCGTTCCAATTCACACTCCAAGTAATATTCGGCATGCTAATTACATTGCCGGTTGCCAAATTGCATTATCTCTTATAGTTTACGAGATATGGACTATCGATAATTTACACCTTAGGCTCTGCTTCTAACTTGGGCTCAAATTGTAAAATGGTCTTATCTATTGGCGATTTCGTTCCAATTTACATTCCAAGTAATATTCGGCATGCTAATTGCATTGCCGGTTGCCAAATTGCATTATCTCTTATAGCTTCCGAGATATGGACTGTCGATAATTTACACCTTAGGCTCTGCTTCTAACTTGGGCCCAAATTGTAAAATGGTCTTATCTATTGGCGATTTCGTTCCAATTCACTTTCCCAGTAATATTCGGCATGCTAATTACATTGCCGGTTGCCAAATTGCATTATCTCTTATAGTTTCCGAGATATGGACTATCGATAATTTACACCTTAGGCTCTGCTTCTAACTTGGGCCCAAATTGTAAAATGGTCTTATCTATTGGCGATTTCGTTCCAATTCACTTTCCCAGTAATATTCGGCATGCTAATTACATTGCCGGTTGCCAAATTGCATTATCTCTTATAGTTTCCGAGATATGGACTATCGATAATTTACACCTTAGGCTCTGCTTCTAACTTGGGCTCAAATTGTAAAATGGTCTTATCTATTGGCGATTTCGTTCCAATTCACATTCCAAGTAATATTCGGCATGCTAATTGCATTGCCGGTTGCCAAATTGCATTATCTCTTATAGCTTCCGAGATATGGACTGTCGATAATTTACACCTTAGGCTCTGCTTCTAACTTGGGCCCAAATTGTAAAATGGTCTTATCTATTGGCGATTTCGTTCCACTTCACATTCCAAGTAATATTCGGCATGCTAATTACATTGCCGGTTGCCAAATTGCATTATCTCTTATAGTTTCCGAGATATGGACTATCGATAATTTACACCTTAGGCTCTGCTTCTAACTTGGGCCCAAATTGTAAAATGGTCTTCTCTATTGGCGATTTCGTTCCAATTCACATTCCAAGTAATATTCGGCATGCTAATTACATTGCCGGTTGCCAAATTGCATTATCTCTTATAGTTTCCGAGATATGGACTATCTATAATTTACACCTTAGGCTCTGCTTCTAACTTGGGCCCAAATTGTAAAATGGTCTTATCTATTGGCGATTTCGTTTCAATTCACATTCCAAGTAATATTCGGCATGCTAATTACATTGCCGGTTGCCAAATTGCATTATCTCTTATAGTTTCCGAGATATGGACTATCGATAATTTACACCTTAGGCTCTGCTTCTAACTTGGGCCCAAATTGTAAAATCGTCTTATCTATTGGCGATTTCGTTCCAATTCACATTCCAAGTAATATTCGGCATGCTAATTACATTGCCGTTTGCCAAATTGCATTATCTCTTATAGTTTCCGAGATATGGACTATCGGTAATTTACACCTTAGGCTCTGCTTCTAACTTGGGCCCAAATTGTAAAATGGTCTTATCTATTGGCGATTTCGTTCCAATTCACATTCCAAGTAATATCCGGCGTGCTAATTACATTGCCGGTTGCCAAATTGAATTATCTCTTATAGTTTCCGAGATATGGACTATCGATAATTTACACCTTAGGCTCTGCATCTAACTTGGGCCCAAATTGTAAAATGGTCTTACCTATTGGCGATTTCGTTCCAATTCACATTCCAAGTAATATTCGGCATACTAATTACATTGCCGGTTGCCAAATTGCATTATCTCTTATAGTTTCCGAGATATGGACTATCGATAATTTACACCTTAGGCTCTGCTTCTAACTTGGGCCCAAATTGTAAAATGGTCTTATCTATTGGCGATTTCGTTCCAATTCACATTCCAAGTAATATTCGGCATGCTAATTACATTGCCGGTTGCCAAATTGCATTATCTCTTATAGTTTCCGAGATATGGACTATCGATAATTTACATCTTTGGCTCTGATTCTAACTTGGGCCCAAATTGTAAAATGGTCTTATCTATTGGCGATTTCGTCCTCGATCCAATTCACATTCCAAGTAATATTCGGCATGCTAATTACATTGCCGGTTGCCAAATTGCATTATCTCTTATAGTTTCCGAGATATGGACTATCGATAATTTACACCTTAGGCTCTGCTTCTAACTTGGGCCCAAATTGTAAAATGGTCTTATCTATTGCCGATTTCGTTCCAATTCACATTCCAAGTAATATTCGGCATGCTAATTACATTGCCGGTTGCCAAATTGCATTATCTCTTATAGTTTCCGAGATATGAACTATCGATAATTTACACCTTAGGCTCTGCTTCTAACTTGGGCCCAAATTGTAAAATGGTCTTATCTATTGGCGATTTCATTCCAATTCACATTCCAAGTAATATTCGGCATGCTAATTACATTACTGGTTGCCAAATTGCATTATCTCTTATAGTTTCCGAGATATGGACTATCGGTAATTTACACCTTAGGCTCTGCTTCTAACTTGGGCCTATTGGCGATTTCGTTCCAATTCACATTCCAAGTAATATTCGGCATGCTAATTACATTGCCGGTTGCCAAATTGCATTATCTCTTATAGTTTCCGAGATATGGACTATCGATAATTTACACCTTAGGCTCTGCTTCTAACTTGGGCCCAAATTGTAAAATGGTCTTATCTATTGGCGATTTCGTTCCAATTCACATTCCAAGTAACATTCGGCATGCTAATTACATTGCCGGTTGCCAAATTGCATTATCTCTTATAGTTTCTGAGATATGGACTATCGATTATTTACATCTTAGGCTCTGCTTCTAACTTGGGCCCAAATTGTAAAATGGTCTTATCTATTGGCGATTTCGTTCCAATTCACATTCCAAGTAATATTCGGCATGCTAATTACATTGCCGGTTGTCAAATTGCATTATCTCTTATAGTTTCCGAGATATGAACTATCGATAATTTACACATTAGGCTCTGCTTCTAACTTGGGCCAAAATTGTAAAATGGTCTTATCTATTGGCGATTTCGTTCCAATTCACATTCCAAGTAATATTCGGCATTCTAATTACATTGCCGGTTGCCAAATTGCATTATCTCTTATAGTTTCCGAGATATGGACTATCGATAATTTACACCTTAGGTTCTGCTTCTAACTTGGGCCCAAATTGTAAAATGGTCTTATCTATTGCCGATTTCGTTCCAATTCACATTCCAAGTAATATTCGGCATGCTAATTACATTGCCGGTTGTCAAATTGCATTATCTCTTATAGTTTCCGAGATATGGACTATCGATAATTTACACCTTAGGCTCTGCTTCTAACTTGGGCCCAAATTGTAAAATGGTCTTATCTATTGGCGATTTCATTCCAATTCACATTCCAAGTAATATTCGGCATGCTAATTACATTGCCGGTTGCCAAATTGCATTATCTCTTATAGTTTCCGAGATATGGACTATCGATTATTTACACCTTAGGCTCTGCTTCTAACTTGGGCCTATTGGCGATTTCGTTCCAATTCACATTCCAAGTAATATTCGGCATGCTAATTACATTGCCAGTTGCCAAATTGCATTATCTCTTATAGTTTCCGAGATATGGACTATCGATAATTTACACCTTAGGCTCTGCTTCTAACTTGGGCCCAAATTGTAAAATGGTCTTATCTATTGGCGATTTCGTTCCAATTCACATTCCAAGTAATATTCGGCATGCTAATTACATTGCCGGTTGCCAAATTGCATTATCTCTTATAGTTTCTGAGATATGGACTATCGATTATTTACATCTTAGGCTCTGCTTCTAACTTGGGCCCAAATTGTAAAATGGTCTTATCTATTGGCGATTTCGTTCCAATTCACATTCCAAGTAATATTCGGCATGCTAATTACATTGCCGGTTGCCAAATTGCATTACCTCTTATAGTTTCCGAGATATGGACTATCGATAATTTACACCTTAGGCTCTGCTTCTAACTTGGGCCCAAATTGTAAAATGGTCTTATCTATTGGCGATTTCGTTCCAATTCACTTTCCAAGTAATATTCGGCATGCTAATTACATTGCCGGTTGCCAAATTGCATTATCTCTTATAGTTTCCGAGATATGGACTATCGATAATTTACACCTCAGGCTCTGCTTCTAACTTGGGCCCAAATTGTAAAATGGTCATATCTTTTGGCGATTTCGTTCCAATTCACTCTCCAAGTAATATTCGGCATGCTAATTACATTGCCGGTTGCCAAATTGCATTATCTCTTATAGCTTCCGAGATATGGACTGTCGATAATTTACACCTTAGGCTCTGCTTCTAACTTGGGCCCAATTTGTAAAATGGTCTTATCTATTGGCGATTTCATTCCAATTCACATTCCAAGTAATATTCGGCATGCTAATTACATTGCCGGTTGCCAAATTGCATTATCTCTTATAGTTTCCGAGATATGGACTATCGATAATTTACACCTTAGGCTCTGCTTCTAACTTAGGTTCGTCCTATTGGCGATTTCGTTCCAATTCACATTCCAAGTAATATTCGGCATGCTAATTACATTGCCGGTTGCCAAATTGCATTATCTCTTATAGTTTCCGAGATATGGACTATCGATAATTTACACCTTAGGCTCTGCTTCTAACTTGGGCCCAAATTGTAAAATGGTCTTATCTATTGGCGATTTCGTTCCAATTCACATTCCAAGTAATATTCGGCCTGCTAATTACATTGCCGGTTGCCAAATTGCATTATCTCTTATAGTTTCTGAGATATGGACTATCGATTATTTACATCTTAGGCTCTGCTTCTAACTTGGGCCCAAATTGTAAAATGGTCTTATCTATTGGCGATTTCGTTCCAATTCACATTCCAAGTAATATTCGGCATGCTAATTACATTGCCGGTTGCCAAATTGCATTAACTCTTATAGTTTCCGAGATATGAACTATCGATAATTTACACCATAGGCTCTGCTTCTAACTTGGGCCCAAATTGTAAAATGGTCTTATCTATTGGCGATTTCGTTCTAATTCACATTCCAAGTAATATTCGGCATGCTAATTACATTGCCAGTTGCCAAATTGCATTATCTCTTATAGTTTACGAGATATGGACTATCGATAATTTACACCTTATTCTCTGCTTCTAACTTGGGCTCAAATTGTAAAATGGTCTTATCTATTGGCGATTTCGTTCCAATTCACTTTCCAAGTAATATTCGGCATGCTAATTGCATTGCCGGTTGCCAAATTGCATTATCTCTTATAGCTTCCGAGATATGGACTGTCGATAATTTACACCTTAGGCTCTGCTTCTAACTTGGGCCCAAATTGTAAAATGGTCTTATCTATTGGCGATTTCATTCCAATTCACATTCCAAGTAATATTCGGCATGCTAATTACATTGCCGGTTGCCAAATTGCATTATCTCTTATAGTTTCCGAGATATGGACTATCGATAATTTACACCTTAGGCTCTGCTTCTAACTTGGGCCCAAATTGTAAAATGGTCTTATCTTTTGGCGATTTCATTCCAATTCACATTCCAAGTAATATTCGGCATGCTAATTACATTGCCGGTTGCCAAATTGCATTATCTCTTATAGTTTCCGAGATATGGACTATCGATAATTTACACCTTAGGCTCTGCTTCTAACTTGGGCCCAAATTGTAAAATGGTCTTATCTATTGGCGATTTCGTTCCAATTCACATTCCAAGTAATATTCGGCATGCTAATTACATTGCCGGTTGCCAAATTGCATTAACTCTTATAGTTTCCGAGATATGAACTATCGATAATTTACGCCTTAGGCTCTGCTTCTAACTTGGGCCCAAATTGTAAAATGGTCTTATCTATTGGCGATTTCGTTCCATTTCACATTCCAAGTAATATTCGGCATGCTAATTACATTGCCAGTTGCCAAATTGCATTATCTCTTATAGTTTCAGAGATATGGACTATGGATAATTTACACCTTAGGCTCTGCTTCTAACTTGGGCCCAAATTGTAAAATGGTCTTATCTATTGGCGATTTCGTTCCAATTCACATTCCAAGTAATATTCGGCATGCTAATTACATTGCCGGTTGCCAAATTGCATTACCTCTTATAGTTTCCGAGATATGGACTATCGATAATTTACACCTTAGGCTCTGCTTCTAACTTGGGCCCAAATTGTAAAATGGTCTTATCTATTGGCGATTTCGTTCCAATTCACTCTCCAAGTAATATTCGGCATGCTAATTACATTGCCGGTTGCCAAATTGCATTATCTCTTATAGTTTCCGAGATATGGTCTATCGATAATTTACACCGCAGGCTCTGCTTCTAACTTGGGCCCAAATTGTAAAATGGTCTTATCTTTTGGCGATTTCGTTCCAATTCACTCTCCAAGTAATATTCGGCATGCTAATTACATTGCCGGTTGCCAAATTGCATTATCTCTTATAGTTTACGAGATATGGACTATCGATAATTTACACCTTAGGCTCTGCTTCTAACTTGGGCTCAAATTGTAAAATGGTCTTATCTATTGGCGATTTCGTTCCAATTTACATTCCAAGTAATTTTCGGCATGCTAATTGCATTGCCGGTTGCCAAATTGCATTATCTCTTATAGCTTCCGAGATATGGACTGTCGATAATTTACACCTTAGGCTCTGCTTCTAACTTGGGCCCAAATTGTAAAATGGTCTTATCTATTGGCGATTTCGTTCCAATTCACTTTCCAAGTAATATTCGGCATGCTAATTACATTGCCGGTTGCCAAATTGCATTATCTCTTATAGTTTCCGAGATATGGACTATCGATAATTTACACCTTAGGCTCTGCTTCTAACTTGGGCCCAAATTGTAAAATGGTCTTATCTATTGGCGATTTCGTTCCAAATCACATTCCAAGTAATATTCGGCATGCTAATTACATTGCCGGTTGCCAAATTGCATTATCTCTTATAGTTTCCGAGATATGGACTATCGATAATTTACACCTTAGGCTCTGCTTCTAACTTGGGCCCAAATTGTAAAATGGTCTTATCTATTGGCGATTTCGTTCCAATTCACATTCCAAGTAATATTCGGCATGCTAATTACATTGCCGGTTGCCAAATTGCATTATCTCTTATAGTTTCCGAGATATGGACTATCGATAATTTACACCTTAGGCTCTGCTTCTAACTTGGGCCCAAATTGTAAAATGGTCTTATCTATTGGCGATTTCATTCCAATTCACATTCCAAGTAATATTCGGCATGCTAATTACATTGCCGGTTGCCAAATTGCATTATCTCTTATAGTTTCCGAGATATGGACTATCGATAATTTACACCTTATGCTCTGCTTCTAACTTGGGCCCAAATTGTAAAATGGTCTTATCTATTGGCAATTTCGTTCCAATTCACATTCCAAGTAATATTCGGCATGCTAATTACATTGCCGGTTGCCAAATTGCATTATCTCTTATAGTTTCCGAGATATGGACTATCGATAATTTACACCTTAGGCTCTGCTTCTAACTTGGGCCCAAATTGTAAAATGGTCTTATCTATTGGCGATTTCGTTCCAATTCACATTCCAAGTAATATTCGGCATGCTAATTACATTGCCGGTTGCCAAATAGCATTATCTCTTATAGTTTCCGAGATATGGACTATCGATAATTTACACCTTAGGCTCTGCTTCTAACTTGGGCCCAAATTGTAAAATGGTCTTATCTATTGGCGATTTCGTTCCATTTCACATTCCAAGTAATATTCGGCATGCTAATTACATTGCCGGCTGCCAAATTGCATTATCTCTTATAGTTTCCGAGATATGGACTATCGATAATTTACACCTTAGGCTCTGCTTCTAACTTGGGCCCAAATTGTAAAATGGTCTTATCTATTGGCGATTTCGTTCCAATTCACACTCCAAGTAATATTCGGCATGCTAATTACATTGCCGGTTGCGAAATTGCATTATCTCTTATAGTTTCCGAGATATGGACTATCAATAATTTACACCTTAGGCTCTGCTTCTAACTTGGGCCCAAATTGTAAAATGGTCTTATCTATTGGCGATTTCGTTCCAATTCACATTCCAAGTAATATTCGGCATGCTAATTACATTGCCGGTTGCCAAATTGCATTATCTCTTATAGTTTCCTAGATATGGACTATTGATAATTTACACCTTAGGCTCTGCTTCTCACTTGGGCCCAAATTGTAAAATGGTCTTATCTATTGGCGATTTCGTTCCAATTCACATTCCAAGTAATATTTGGCATGCTAATTACATTGCCGGTTGCCAAATTGCATTATCTCTTATAGTTTCCGAGATATGGACTATCGATAATTTACACCTTAGGCTCTGCTTCTAACTTGGGCCCAAATTGTAAAATCGTCTTATCTATTGGCGATTTCGTTCCAATTTACATTCCAAGTAATATTCGGCATGCTAATTACATTGCCGGTTGCCAAATTGCATTATCTCTTATAGTTTCCGAGATATGGACTATCGATAATTTACACCTTAGGCTCTGCTTCTAACTTGGGCCCAAATTGTAAAATGGTCTTATCTATTGGCGATTTCGTTCCAATTCACATTCCAAGTAATATTCGGCATGCTAATTACATTGCCGGTTGCCAAATTGAATTATCTCTTATATTTTCCGAGATATGGACTATCGATAATTTACACCTTAGGCTCTGCTTCTAACTTGGGCCCAAATTGTAAAATGGTCTTATCTATTGGCAATTTCGTTCCAATTCACATTCCAAGTAGTATTCGGCATGCTAATTACATTGCCGGTTGCCAAATTGCATTATCTCTTATAGTTTCCGAGATATGGACTATCGATAATTTACACCTTAGGCTCTGCTTCTAACTTGGGCCCAAATTGTAAAATGGTCTTATCTATTGGCGATTTCGTTCCAATTCACATTCCAAGTAATATTCGGCATGCTAATTGCATTGCCGGTTGCGAAATTGCATTATCTCTTATAGTTTCCGAGATATGGACTATCGATAATTTACACCTTAGGCTCTGCTTCTAACTTGGGCCCAAATTGTAAAATGGTCTTAACTATAGGCGATTTCGTTCCAATTCACATTCCAAGTAATATTCGGCATGCTAATTACATTGCCGGTTGCCGAATTGCATTATCTCTTTTAGTTTCCGAGATATGGACTATCGATAATTTACACCTTAGGCTCTGCTTCTAACTTGGGCCCAAATTGTAAAATGGTCTTATTTATTGGCGATTTCGTTCCAATTCACATTCCAAGTAATATTTGGCATGCTAATTACATTGCCGGTTGCCAAATTGCATTATCTCTTATAGTTTCCGAGATATGGACTATCGATAATTTACACCTTAGGCTCTGCTTCTAACTTGGGCCCAAATTGTAAAATGGTCTTATCTATTGGCGATTTCGTTCCAATTCACACTCCAAGTAATATTCGGCATGCTAATTACATTGCCGTTTGCGAAATTGCATTATCTCTTATAGTTTCCGAGATATGGACTATCAATAATTTACACCTTAGGCTCTGCTTCTAACTTGGGCCCAAATTGTAAAATGGTCTTATCTATTGGCGATTTCGTTCCAATTCACATTCCAAATAATATTCGGCATGCTAATTACATTGCCGGTTGCCAAATTGCATTATCTCTTATAGTTTCCTAGATATGGACTATTGATAATTTACACCTTAGGCTCTGCTTCTAACTTGGGCCCAAATTGTAAAATGGTCTTATCTATTGGCGATTTCGTTCCAATTCACATTCCAAGTAATATTTGGCATGCTAATTACATTGCCGGTTGCCAAATTGCATTATCTCTTATAGTTTCCGAGATATGGACTATCGATAATTTACACATTAGGCTCTGCTTCTAACTTGGGCCCAAATTGTAAAATCGTCTTATCTATTGGCGATTTCGTTCCAATTTACATTCCAAGTAATATTCGGCATGCTAAATACATTGCCGGTTGCCAAATTGCATTATCTCTTATAGGTTCCGATATATGGACGATCGATAATTTACACCTCATCCTCTGCTTCTAACTTGGGCCCAAATTGTAAAATGGTCTTATCTATTGGCGATTTCGTTCCAATTCACATTCCAAGTAATATTCGGCATGCTAATTACATTGCCGGTTGCCAAATTGAATTATCTCTTATAGTTTCCGAGATATGGACTATCGATAATTTACACCTTAGGCTCTGCTTCTAACTTGGGCCCAAATTGTAAAATGGTCTTATCTATTGGCAATTTCGTTCCAATTCACATTCCAAGTAGTATTCGGCATGCTAATTACATTGCCGGTTGCCAAATTGCATTATCTCTTATAGTTTCCGAGATATGGACTATCGATAATTTACACCTTAGGCTCTGCTTCTAACTTGGGCCCAAATTGTAAAATGGTCTTATCTATTGGCGATTTCGTTCCAATTCACATTCCAAGTAATATTCGGCATGCTAATTGCATTGCCGGTTGCCAAATTGCATTATCTCTTATAGTTTCCGAGATATGGACTATCGATAATTTACACCTTAGGCTCTGCTTCTAACTTGGGCCCAAATTGTAAAATGGTCTTATCTATTATCGATTTCGTCCCAATTCACATTCCAAGCAATATTCGGCATGCTAATTTCATTGCCGGTTGCGAAATTGCATTATCTCTTATAGTTTCCGAGATATGGACTATCGATAATTTACACCTTAGGCTCTGCTTCTAACTTGGGCCCAAATTGTAAAATGGTCTTATCTATTGGCGATTTCGTTCCAATTCACATTCCAAGTAATATTCGGCATGCTAATTACATTGCCGGTTGCCGAATTGCATTATCTCTTTTAGTTTCCGAGATATGGACTATCGATAATTTACACCTTAGGCTCTGCTTCTAACTTGGGCCCAAATTGTAAAATGGTCTTATTTATTGGCGATTTCGTTCCAATTCACATTCCAAGTAATACTTGGCATGCTAATTACATTGCCGGTTGCCAAATTGCATTATCTCTTATAGTTTCCGAGATATCGACTATCGATAATTTTCACCTTAGGCTCTGCTTCTAACTTGGGCCCAAATTGTAAAATGGCCTTATCTATTCCAAGTAATATTCGGCATGCTAATTACATTGCCGGTTGCCAAATTGCATTATCTCTTATAGTTTCCGAGATATGGACTATCGATAATTTACACCTTAGGCTCTGCTTCTAACTTGGGCCCAAATTGTAAAATGGCCTTATCTATTGGCGATTTCGTTCCAATTCACATTCCAAGTAATATTCGGCAAGCTAATTACATTGCCGGTTGCCAAATTGCATTATCTCTTATAGTTTCCGAGATATGGACTATCGATAATTTACACCTTAGGCTCTGCTTCTAACTTGGGCCCAAATTGTAAAATGGTCTTATCTATTGGCGATTTCGTTCCAATTCACATTCCAAGTAATATTCGTAATATTCGGCATGCTAATTACATTGCCGGTGGCCAAATTGAATTATCTCTTATAGTTTCCGAGATATGGACTATCGATAATTTACACCTTAGGCTCTGCTTCTAACTTGGGCCCAAATTGTAAAATGGTCTTACCTATTGGCGATTTCGTTCCAATTCACAATCCAAGTAATATTCGGCATGCTAATTACATTGCCGGTTGCCAAATTGCATTATCTCTTATAGTTTCCGAGATATGGACTATCGATAATTTACACCTTAGGCTCTGCTTCTAACTTGGGCCCAAATTGTAAAATGGTCTTATCTATTGGCGATTTCGTTCCAATTCACATTCCAAGTAATATTCGGCATGCTAATTACATTGCCGGTTGCCAAATTGCATTATCTCTTATAGTTTCCGAGATATGGACTATCGATAATTTACACCTTAGGCTCTGCTTCTAACTTGGGCCCAAATTGTGAAATGGTCTTATCTATTGGCGATTTCGTTCCAATTCACATTCCAAGTAATATTCGGCATGCTAATTACATTGCCGGTTGCCAAATTGCATTATCTCTTATAGTTTCCGAGATATGGACCATCGATAATTTACACCTTATGCTCTGCTTCTAACTTGGGCCCAAATTGTAAAATGGTCTTATCTATTGGCGATTTCGTTCCAATTCACATTCCAAGTAATATTCGGCATGCTAATTACATTGCCGGTTGCCAAATTGCATTATCTCTTATAGTTTCCGAGATATGGACTATCGATAATTTACACCTTAGGCTCTGCTTCTAACTTGGGCCCAAATTGTAAAATGGTCTTACCTATTGGCGATTTCGTTCCAATTCACATTCCAAGTAATATTCGGCATGCTAATTACATTGCCGGTTGCCAAATTGCATTATCTCTTATAGTTTCCGAGACATGGACTATCGATAATTTACACCTTAGGCTCTGCTTCTAACTTGGGCCCAAATTGTGAAATGGTCTTATCTATTGGCGATTTCGTTCCAATTCACATTCCAAGTAATATTCGGCATGCTAATTACATTGCCGGTTGCCAAATTGCATTATCTCTTATAGTTTCCGAGATATGGACTATCGATAATTTACACCTTATGCTCTGCTTCTAACTTGGGCCCAAATTGTAAAATGGTCTTATCTATTGGCGATTTCGTTCCAATTCACATTCCAAGTAATATTCGGCATGCTAATTACATTGCCGGTTGCTAAATTGCATTATCTATTATAGTTTCCGAGATATAAGGTTCGTCCATCGATCGATGGACTATCGATAATTTACACCTTAGGCTCTGCTTCTAACTTGGGCCCAAATTGTAAAATGGTCTTATCTATTGGCGATTTCGTTCCAATTCACATTCCAAGTAATATTCGGCATGCTAATTACATTGCCGGTTGCCAAATTGCATTATCTCTTATAGTTTCCGAGATATGGACTATCGATAATTTACACCTTAGGCTCTGCTTCTAACTTGGGCCCAAATTGTAAAATGGTCTTATCTATTGGCGATTTCGTTCCAATTCACATTCCAAGTAATATTCGGCATGCTAATTACATTGCCGGTTGCCAAATTGCATTATCTCTTATAGTTTCCGAGATATGGACTATCGATAATTTACACCTTAGGCTCTGCTTCTAACTTGGGCCCAAATTGTAAAATGGTCTTCTCTATTGGCGATTTCGTTCCAATTCACATTCCAAGTAATACTCGGCATGCTAATTACATTGCCGGTTGCCAAATTGCATTATCTCTTATAGTTTCCGAGATATGGACTATCTATAATTTACACCTTAGGCTCTGCTTCTAACTTGGGCCCAAATTGTAAAATGGTCTTATCTATTGGCGATTTCGTTCCAATTCACATTCCAAGTAATATTCGGCATGCTAATTACATTGCCGGTTGCCAAATTGCATTATCTCTTATAGTTTCCGAGATATGGACTATCGATAATTTACACCTTAGGCTCTGCTTCTAACTTGGGCCCAAATTGTAAAATCGTCTTATCTATTGGCGATTTCGTTCCAATTCACATTCCAAGTAATATTCGGCATGCTAATTACATTGCCGGTTGCCAAATTGCATTATCTCTTATAGGTTCCGAGATATGGACTATCGGTAATTTACACCTTAGGCTCTGCTTCTAACTTGGGCCCAAATTGTAAAATGGTCTTATCTATTGGCGATTTCGTTCCAATTCACAATCCAAGTAATATCCGGCATGCTAATTACATTGCCGGTTGCCAAATTGAATTATCTCTTATAGTTTCCGAGATATGGACTATCGATAATTTACACCTTAGGCTCTGCTTCTAACTTGGGCCCAAATTGTAAAATGGTCTTACCAATTGGCGATTTCGTTCCAATTCACATTCCAAGTAATATTCGGCATGCTAATTACATTGCCGGTTGCCAAATTGCATTATCTCTTATAGTTTCCGAGATATGGACTATCGATAATTTACACCTTAGGCTCTGCTTCTAACTTGGGCCCAAATTGTAAAATGGTCTTATCTATTGGCGATTTCGTTCCAATTCACATTCCAAGTAATATTCGGCATGCTAATTACATTGCCGGTTGCCAAATTGCATTATCTCTTATAGTTTCCGAGATATGGACTATCGATAATTTACATCTTAGGCTCTGCTTCTAACTTGGGCCAAAATTGTAAAATGGTCTTATCTATTGGCGATTTCGTTCCAATTCACATTCCAAGTAATATTCGGCATGCTAATTACATTGCCGGTTGCCAAATTGCATTATCTCTTATAGTTTCCGAGATATGGACTATCGATAATTTACACCTTAGGCTCTGCTTCTAACTTGGGCCCAAATTGTAAAATGGTCTTATCTATTGCCGATTTCGTTCCAATTCACATTCTAAGTAATATTCGGCATGCTAATTACATTGCCGGTTGCCAAATTGCATTATCTCTTATAGTTTCCGAGATATGGACTATCGATAATTTACACCTTAGGCTCTGCTTCTAACTTGGGCCCAAATTGTAAAATGGTCTTATCTATTAGCGATTTCATTCCAATTCACATTCCAAGTAATATTCGGCATGCTAATTACATTGCCGGTTGCCAAATTGCATTATCTCTTATAGTTTCCGAGATATGGACTATCGATAATTTACACCTTAGGCTCTGCTTCTAACTTGGGCCATCGATCCAATTCACATTCCAAGTAATATTCGGCATGCTAATTACATTGCCGGTTGCCAAATTGCATTATCTCTTATAGTTTCCGAGATATGGACTATCGATAATTTACACCTTAGGCTCTGCTTCTAACTTGGGCCCAAATTGTAAAATGGTCTTATCTATTGGCGATTTCGTTCCAATTCACATTCCAAGTAATATTCGGCATGCTAATTGCATTGCCGGTTGCCAAATTGCATTATCTCTTATAGCTTCCGAGATATGGACTGTCGATAATTTACACATTAGGCTCTGCTTCTAACTTGGGCCCAAATTGTAAAATGGTCTTATCTATTGGCGATTTCGTTCCAATTCACTTTCCAAGTAATATTCGGCATGCTAATTACATTGCCGGTTGCCAAATTGCATTATCTCTTATAGTTTCCGAGATATGAACTATCGATAATTTACACCTTAGACTCTGCTTCTAACTTTTGCCCAAATTGTAAAATGGTCTTATCTATTGGCGATTTCGTTCCAAATCACATTCCAAGTAATATTCGGCATGCTAATTACATTGCCGGTTGCCAAATTGCATCATCTCTTATAGTTTCCGAGATATGGACTATCGATAATTTACACCTTAGGCTCCGCTTCTAACTTGTGCCCAAATTGTAAAATGGTCTTATCTATTGGCGATTTTGTTCCATTTCACATTCCAAGTAATATTCGGCATGCTAATTACATTGCCGGTTGCCAAATTGCATTATCTCTTATAGTTTCCGAGATATGGACTATCGATAATTTACATCTTAGGCTCTGCTTCTAACTTGGGCCCAAATTGTAAAATGGTCTTATCTATTGCCGATTTCGTTCCAATTCACATTCCAAGTAATATTCGGCATGCTAATTACATTGCCGGTTGCCAAATTGCATTATCTCTTATAGTTTCCGAGATATGGACTATCGATAATTTACACCTTAGGCTCTGCTTCTAACTTGGGCCCAAATTGTAAAATGGTCTTATCTATTGGCGATTTCATTCCAATTCACATTCCAAGTAATATTCGGCATGCTAATTACATTGCCGGTTGCCAAATTGCATTATCTCTTATAGTTTCCGAGATATGGACTATCGATAATTTACACCTTAGGCTCTGCTTCTAACTTGGGCCCAAATTGTAAAATGGTCTTATCTATTGGCGATTTCGTTCCAATTCACATTCCAAGTAATATTCGGCATGCTAATTACATTGCCGTTTGCCAAATTGCATTATCTCTTATAGTTTCCGAGATATGGACTATCGATAATTTACACCTTAGGCTCTGCTTCTAACTTGGCCCAAATTGTAAAATCGTCTTATCTGTTGGCGATTTCGTTCCAATTCACATTCCAAGTAATATTCGGCATGCTAATTACATTGCCGGTTGCCAAATTGCATTATCTCTTATAGTTTCCGAGATACGGACTATCGATAATTTACACCTTAGGCTCTGCTTCTAACTTGGGCCCAAATTGTAAAATGGTCTTATCTATTGGCGATTTCGTTCCAATTCACATTCCAAGTAATATCCGGCATGCTAATTACATTGCCGGTTGCCAAATTGAATTATCTCTTATAGTTTCCGAGATATGGACTATCGATAATTTACACCTTAGGCTCTGCTTCTAACTTGGGCCCAAATTGTAAAATGGACTTACCTATTGGCGATTTCGTTCCAATTCACATTCCAAGTAATATTCGGCATGCTAATTACATTGCCGGTTGCCAAATTGCGTTATCTCTTATAGTTTCCGAGATATGGACTATCGATAATTTACACCTTAGGCTCTGCTTCTAACTTGGGCCCAAATTGTAAAATGGTCTTATCTATTGGCGATTTCGTTCCAATTCACATTCCAAGTAATATTCGGCATGCTAATTACATTGCCGGTTGCCAAATTGCATTAACTCTTATAGTTTCCGAGATATGGACTATCGATAATTTACATCTTAGGCTCTGCTTCTAACTTGGGCCCAAATTGTAAAATGGTCTTATCTATTGGCGATTTCGTTCCAATTCACATTCCAAGTAATATTCGGCATGCTAATTACATTGCCGGTTGCCAAATTGCATTATCTCTTATAGTTTCCGAGATATGGACTATCGTTAATTTACACCTTAGGCTCTGCTTCTAACTTGGGCCCAAATTGTAAAATGGTTTTATCTATTGCCGATTTCGTTCCAATTCACATTCCAAGTAATATTCGGCATGCTAATTACATTGCCGGTTGCCAAATTGCATTATCTCTTATAGTTTCCGAGATATGGACTATCGATAATTTACACCTTAGGCTCTGCTTCTAACTTGGGCCCAAATTGTAAAATGGTCTTATCTATTGGCGATTTCATTCCAATTCACATTCCAAGTAATATTCGGCATGCTAATTACATTGCCGGTTGCCAAATTGCATTATCTCTTATAGTTTCCGAGATATGGACTATCGATAATTTACACCTTAGGCTCTGCTTCTAACTTGGGCCCAAATTGTAAAATGGTCTTATCTATTGGCGATTTCGTTCCAATTCACATTCCAAGTAGTATTCGGCATGCTAATTACATTGCCGGTTGCCAAATTGCATTATCTCTTATAGTTTCCGAGATATGGACTATCGATAATTTACACCTTAGGCTCTGCTTCTAACTTGGGCCCAAATTGTAAAATGGTCTTATCTATTGGCGATTTCGTTCCAATTCACAATCCAAGTAATATTCGGCATGCTAATTACATTGCCAGTTGCCAAATTGCATTATCTCTTATAGTTTCCGAGATATGGACTATCGATAATTTACACCTTAGGCTCTGCTTCTAACTTGGGCCCAAATTGTAAAATGGTCTTATCTATTGGCGATTTCGTTCCAATTCACATTCCAAGTAATATTCGGCATGCTAATTACATTGCCGGTTGCCAAATTGCATTATCTCTTATAGTTTCCGAGATATGGACTATCGATAATTTACACCTTAGGCTCTGCTTCTAACTTGGGCCCAAATTGTAAAATGGTCTTATCTATTGGCGATTTCGTTCCAATTCACTTTCCCAGTAATATTCGGCATGCTAATTACATTGCCGGTTGCCAAATTGCATTATCTCTTATAGTTTCCGAGATATGGACTATCGATAATTTAAACCTTAGGCTCTGCTTCTAACTTGGGCCCAAATTGTAAAATGGTCTTATCTATTGGCGATTTCGTTCCTATTCACTCTCCAAGTAATATTCGGCATGCTAATTACATTGCCGGTTGCCAAATTGCATTATCTCTTATAGTTTCCGAGATATGGACTATCGATAATTTACACCTTAGGCTCTGCTTCTAACTTGGGCTCAAATTGTAAAATGGTCTTATCTATTGGCGATTTCGTTCCAATTCACATTCCAAGTAATATTCGGCATGCTAATTGCATTGCCGGTTGCCAAATTGCATTATCTCTTATAGCTTCCGAGATATGGACTGTCGATAATTTACACCTTAGGCTCTGCTTCTAACTTGGGCCCAAATTGTAAAATGGTCTTATCTATTATCGATTTCGTTCCAATTCACATTCCAAGTAATATTCGGCATGCTAATTACATTGCCGGTTGCCAAATTGCATTATCTCTTATAGTTTCCGAGATATGGACTATCGATAATTTACACCTTAGGCTCTGCTTCTAACTTGGGCCCAAATTGTAAAATGGTCTTATCTATTGGCGATTTCGTTCCAATTCATATTCCAAGTAATATTCGGCATGCTAATTACATTGCCGGTTGCCAAATTGCATTATCTCTTATAGTTTCCGAGATATGGTCTATCGATAATTTACACCTTAGGCTCTGCTTCTAACTTGGGCCCAAATTGTAAAATGGTCTTATCTATTGGCGATTTCGTTCCAATTCACATTCCAAGTAATATTCGACATGCTAATTACATTGCCGGTTGCCAAATTGCATTATCTCTTATAGTTTCCGACATATGGACTATCGATAATTTACACCTTAGGCTCTGCTTCTAACTTGGGCCCAAATTGTAAAATGGCCTTATCTATTGGCGATTTCGTTCCAATTCACATTCCAAGTAATACTCGGCATGCTGATTACATTGCCGGTTGCCAAATTGCATTATCTCTTATAGTTTCAGAGATATGGACTATCGATAATTTACACCTTAGGCTCTGCTTCTAACTTGGGCCCAAATTGTAAAATGGTCTTATCTATTGGCGATTTCGTTCCAATTCACATTCCAAGTAATATTCGGCATGCTAATTACATTGCCGGTTGTCAAATTGCATTATCTCTTATAGTTTCCGAGATATGGACTATCGATAATTTACACCTTAGGCTCTGCTTCTAACTTGGGCCCAAATTGTAAAATGGTCTTACATATTGGCGATTTCGTTCCAATTCACATTCCAAGTAATATTCGGCATGCTAATTACATTGCCGGTGGCCAAGTTGCATTATCTCTTATAGTTTCCGAGATATGGACTATCGATAATTTACACCTTAGGCTCTGCTTCTAACTTGGGCCCAAATTGTAAAATTGTCTTATCTATTGGCGATTTCGTACCAATTCACATTCCAAGTAATATTCGGCATGCTAATTACATTGCCGGTTCCCAAATTGCATTATCTCTTATAGTTTCCGAGATATAGACTATCGATTATTTTTAACCTTAGGCTCTGCTTCTAACTTGGGCCCAAACTGTAAAATGGTCTTATCTATTGGCGATTTCGTTCCAATTCACATTCCAAGTAGTATTCGGCATGCTAATTACATTGCCGGTTGCCAAATTGCATTATCTCTTATAGTTTCCGAGATATGGACTATCGATAATTTACACCTTAGGCTCTGCTTCTAACTTGGGCCCAAATTGTAAAATGGTCTTATCTATTGGCGATTTCGTTCCAATTCACATTCCAAGTAATATTCGGCATGCTAATTACATTGCAAGTTGCCAAATTGCATTATCTCTTATAGTTTCCGAGATATGGACTATGGATAATTTACACCTTAGGCTCTGCTTCTAACTTGGGCCCAAATTGTAAAATGGTCTTATCTATTGCCGATTTCGTTCCAATTCACATTCCAAGTAATATTCGGCATGCTAATTACATTGCCGGTTGCCAAATTGCATTATCTCTTATAGTTTCCGAGATATGGACTATCGATAATTTACACCTTAGGCTCTGCTTCTAACTTGGGATCAAATTGTAAAATGGTCTTATCTATTGGCGATTTCATTCCAATTCACATTCCAAGTAATATTCGGCATGCTAATTACATTGCCGTTTGCCAAATTGCATTATCTCTTATAGTTTCCGAGATATGGACTATCGATAATTTACACCTTAGGCTCTGCTTCTAACTTGGGCCCAAATTGTAAAATGGTCTTATCTATTGGCGATTTCGTTCCAATTCACATTCCAAGTAATATTCGCCATGCTAATTACATTGCCGGTTGCCAAATTGCATTATCTCTTATAGTTTCCGAGATATGGACTATCGATAATTTACACCTTAGGCTCTGCTTCCAACTTGGGCCCAAATTGTAAAATCGTCTTATCTATTGGCGATTTCGTTCCAATTCACATTCCAAGTAATATTCGGCATGCTAATTACATTGCCGGTTACCAAATTGCATTATCTCTTATAGTTTCCGAGATATGGACTATCGATAATTTACACCTTAGGCTCTGCTTCTAACTTGGGCCCAAATTGTAAAATGGTCTTATCTATTGGCGATTTCGTTCAAATTCACATTCCAAGTAATATTCGGCATGCTAATTACATTGCCGGTTGCCAAATTGAATTATCTCTTATAGTTTCCGAGATATGGACTATCGATAATTTACACCTTAGGCTCTGCTTCTAACTTGGGCCCAAATTGTAAAATGGTCTTATCTATTGGCGATTTCGTTCCAATTCACATTCCAAGTAGTATTCGGCATGCTAATTACATTGCCGGTTGCCAAATTGCATTATCTCTTATAGTTTCCGAGATATGGACTATCGATAATTTACACCTTAGGCTCTGCTTCTAACTTGGGCCCAAATTGTAAAATGGTCTTATCTATTGGCGATTTCGTTCCAATACACATTCCAAGTAATATTCGGCATGCTAATTACATTGCCGGTTGCCAAATTGCATTATCTCTTATAGTTTCCGAGATATGGACTATCGATAATTTACACCTTAGGCTTTGCTTCTAACTTGGGCCCAAATTGTAAAATGGTCTTATCTATTGGCGATTTCGTCCCAATTCACATTCCAAGTAATATTCGGCATGCTAATTACATTGCCGGTTGCGAAATTGCATTATCTCTTATAGTTTCCGAGATATGGACTATCGATAATTTACACCTTAGGCTCTGCTTCTAACTTGGGCCCAAATTGTAAAATGGTCTTATCTATTGGCGATTTCGTTCCAATTCACATTCCAAGTAATATTCGGCATGCTAATTACATTGCCGTTTGCCAAATTACATTATCTCTTTTAGTTTCCGAGATATGGACTATCGATAATTTACACCTTAGGCTCTGCTTCTAACTTGGGCCCAAATTGTAAAATGGTCTTATCTATTGGCGATTTCGTTCCAATTCACATTCCAAGTAATATTCGGCATGCTAATTACATTGCCGGTTGCCAAATTGCATTATCTCTTATAGTTTCCGAGATATGGACTATCGATAATTTACACCTTAGGCTCTGCTTCTAACTTGGGCCCAAATTGTAAAATGGCCTTATCTATTGGCGATTTCGTTCCAATTCACATTCCAAGTAATATTCGGCATGCTAATTACATTGCCGGTTGCCAAATTGCATTATCTCTTATAGTTTCCAAGATATGGACTATCGATTATTTACACCTTAGGCTCTGCTTCTAACTTGGGCCCAAATTGTAAAATGGTCTTATCTATTGGCGATTTCGTTCCAATTCACATTCCAAGTAATATTCGGCATGCTAATTATATTGCCGGTGGCCAAATTGAATTATCTCTTATAGTTTCCGAGATATGGACTATCGATAATTTACACCTTAGGCTCTGCTTCTAACTTGGGCCCAAATTGTAAAATGGTCTTACCTATTGGCGATTTCGTTCCAATTCACATTCCAAGTAATATTCGGCATGCTAATTACATTGCCGGTTGGCAAATTGCATTATCTATTATAGTTTCCGAGATATGGACTATCGATAATTTACACCTTAGGCTCTGCTTCTAACTTGGGCCCAAATTGTAAAATGGTCTTATCTATTGGCGATTTAGTTCCAATTCACATTCCAAGTAATATTCGGCATGCTAATTACATTGCCGGTTGCCAAATTGCATTATCTCTTATAGTTTCCGAGATATGGACTATCGATAATTTACACCTTAGGCTCTGCTTCTAACTTGGGCCCAAATTGTAATATGGTCTTATCTATTGGCGATTTCGTTCCAATTCACATTCCAAGTAATATTCGGCATGCTAATTACATTGCCGGTTGCCAAATTGCATTATCTCTTATAGTTTCCGATATATGGACTATCGATAATTTACACCTTAGGCTCTGCTTCTAACTTGGGCCCAAATTGTAAAATGGTCTTATCTATTGGCGATTTCGTTCCAATTCACATTCCAAGTAATATTCGGCATGCTAATTACATTGCCGGTTGCCAAATTGCATTATCTCTTATAGTTTCCGAGATATGGACTATCGATAATTTACACCTTAGGCTCTGCTTCTAACTTGGGCCCAAATTGTAAAATGGTCTTATCTATTGGCGATTTCGTTCCAATTCACTTTCCCAGTAATATTCGGCATGCTAATTACATTGCCGGTTGCCAAATTGCATTATCTCTTATAGTTTCCGAGATATGGACTATCGATAATTTAAACCTTAGGCTCTGCTTCTAACTTGGGCCCAAAATGTAAAATGGTCTTATCTATTGGCGATTTCGTTCCTATTCACTCTCCAAGTAATATTCGGCATGCTAATTACATTGCCGGTTGCCAAATTGCATTATCTCTTATAGTTTCCGAGATATGGACTATCGATAATTTACACCTTAGGCTCTGCTTCTAACTTGGGCTCAAATTGTAAAATGGTCTTATCTATTGGCGATTTCGTTCCAATTCACATTCCAAGTAATATTCGGCATGCTAATTGCATTGCCGGTTGCCAAATTGCATTATCTCTTATAGCTTCCGAGATATGGACTGTCGATAATTTACACCTTAGGCTCTGCTTCTAACTTGGGCCCAAATTGTAAAATGGTCTTATCTATTGGCGATTTCGTTCCAATTCACATTCCAAGTAATATTCGGCATGCTAATTACATTGCCGGTTGCCAAATTGCATTATCTCTTATAGTTTCCGAGATATGGACTATCGATAATTTACACCTTAGGCTCTGCTTCTAACTTGGGCCCAAATTGTAAAATGGTCTTATCTATTGGCGATTTCGTTCCAATTCATATTCCAAGTAATATTCGGCATGCTAATTACATTGCCGGTTGCCAAATTGCATTATCTCTTATAGTTTCCGAGATATGGTCTATCGATAATTTACACCTTAGGCTCTGCTTCTAACTTGGGCCCAAATTGTAAAATGGTCTTATCTATTGGCGATTTCGTTCCAATTCACATTCCAAGTAATATTCGGCATGCTAATTACATTGCCGGTTGCCAAATTGCATTATCTCTTATAGTTTCCGAGATATGGACTATCGATAATTTACACCTTAGGCTCTGCTTCTAACTTGGGCCCAAATTGTAAAATGGCCTTATCTATTGGCGATTTCGTTCCAATTCACATTCCAAGTAATACTCGGCATGCTGATTACATTGCCGGTTGCCAAATTGCATTATCTCTTATAGTTTCAGAGATATGGACTATCGATAATTTACACCTAAGGCTCTGCTTCTAACTTGGGCCCAAATTGTAAAATGGTCTTATCTATTGGCGATTTCGTTCCAATTCACATTCCAAGTAATATTCGGCATGCTAATTACATTGCCGGTTGCCAAATTGCATTATCTCTTATAGTTTCCGAGATATGGACTATCGATAATTTACACCTTAGGCTCTGCTTCTAACTTGGGCCCAAATTGTAAAATGGTCTTACCTATTGGCGATTTCGTTCCAATTCACACTCCAAGTAATATTCGGCATGCTAATTACATTGCCGGTGGCCAAGTTGCATTATCTCTTATAGTTTCCGAGATATGGACTATCGATAATTTACACCTTAGGCTCTGCTTCTAACTTGGGCCCAAATTGTAAAATGGTCTTATCTATTGGCGATTTCGTTCCAATTCACATTCCAAGTAATATTCGGCATGCTAATTACATTGCCGGTTCCCAAATTGCATTATCTCTTATAGTTTCCGAGATATAGACTATCGATTATTTTTAACCTTAGGCTCTGCTTCTAACTTGGGCCCAAACTGTAAAATGGTCTAATCTATTGGCGATTTCGTTCCAATTCACATTCCAAGTAGTATTCGGCATGCTAATTACATTGCCGGTTGCCAAATTGCATTATCTCTTATAGTTTCCGAGATATGGACTATCGATAATTTACACCTTAGGCTCTGCTTCTAACTTGGGCCCAAATTGTAAAATGGTCTTATCTATTGGCGATTTCGTTCCAATTCACATTCCAAGTAATATTCGGCATGCTAATTACATTGCAAGTTGCCAAATTGCATTATCTCTTATAGTTTCCGAGATATGGACTATGGATAATTTACACCTTAGGCTCTGCTTCTAACTTGGGCCCAAATTGTAAAATGGTCTTATCTATTGCCGATTTCGTTCCAATTCACATTCCAAGTAATATTCGGCATGCTAATTACATTGCCGGTTGCCAAATTGCATTATCTCTTATAGTTTCCGAGATATGGACTATCGATAATTTACACCTTAGGCTCTGCTTCTAACTTGGGCCCAAATTGTAAAATGGTCTTATCTATTGGCGATTTCGTTCCAATTCACATTCCAAGTAATATTCGGCATGCTAATTACATTGCCGGTTGCCAAATTGCATTATCTCTTATAGTTTCCGAGATATGGACTATCGATAATTTACACCTTAGGCTCTGCTTCTAACTTGGGCCCAAATTGTAAAATGGTCTTATCTATTGGCGATTTCGTTCCAATTCACTTTCCCAGTAATATTCGGCATGCTAATTACATTGCCGGTTGCCAAATTGCATTATCTCTTATAGTTTCCGAGATATGGACTATCGATAATTTAAACCTTAGGCTCTGCTTCTAACTTGGGCCCAAATTGTAAAATGGTCTTATCTATTGGCGATTTCGTTCCTATTCACTCTCCAAGTAATATTCGGCATGCTAATTACATTGCCGGTTGCCAAATTGCATTATCTCTTATAGTTTCCGAGATATGGACTATCGATAATTTACACCTTAGGCTCTGCTTCTAACTTGGGCTCAAATTGTAAAATGGTCTTATCTATTGGCGATTTCGTTCCAATTCACATTCCAAGTAATATTCGGCATGCTAATTGCATTGCCGGTTGCCAAATTGCATTATCTCTTATAGCTTCCGAGATATGGACTGTCGATAATTTACACCTTAGGCTCTGCTTCTAACTTGGGCCCAAATTGTAAAATGGTCTTATCTATTGGCGATTTCGTTCCAATTCACATTCCAAGTAATATTCCGCATGCTAATTACATTGCCGGTTGCCAAATTGCATTATCTCTTATAGTTTCCGAGATATGGACTATCGATAATTTACACCTTAGGCTCTGCTTCTAACTTGGGCCCAAATTGTAAAATGGTCTTATCTATTGGCGATTTCGTTCCAATTCACTTTCCCAGTAATATTCGGCATGCTAATTACATTGCCGGTTGCCAAATTGCATTATCTCTTATAGTTTCCGAGATATGGACTATCGATAATTTAAACCTTAGGCTCTGCTTCTAACTTGGGCCCAAATTGTAAAATGGTCTTATCTATTGGCGATTTCGTTCCTATTCACTCTCCAAGTAATATTCGGCATGCTAATTACATTGCCGGTTGCCAAATTGCATTATCTCTTATAGTTTCCGAGATATGGACTATCGATAATTTACACCTTAGGCTCTGTTTCTAACTTGGGCTCAAATTGTAAAATGGTCTTATCTATTGGCGATTTCGTTCCAATTCACATTCCAAGTAATATTCGGCATGCTAATTGCATTGCCGGTTGCCAAATTGCATTATCTCTTATAGCTTCCGAGATATGGACTGTCGATAATTTACACCTTAGGCTCTGCTTCTAACTTGGGCCCAAATTGTAAAATGGTCTTATCTATTGGCGATTTCGTTCCAATTCACATTCCAAGTAATATTCGGCATGCTAATTACATTGCCGGTTGCCAAATTGCATTATCTCTTATAGTTTCCGAGATATGGACTATCGATAATTTACACCTTAGGCTCTGCTTCTAACTTGGGCCCAAATTGTAAAATGGTCTTATCTATTGGCGATTTCGTTCCAATTCATATTCCAAGTAATATTCGGCATGCTAATTACATTGCCGGTTGCCAAATTGCATTATCTCTTATAGTTTCCGAGATATGGTCTATCGATAATTTACACCTTAGGCTCTGCTTCTAACTTGGGCCCAAATTGTAAAATGGTCTTATCTATTGGCGATTTCGTTCCAATTCACATTCCAAGTAATATTCGGCATGCTAATTACATTGCCGGTTGCCAAATTGCATTATCTCTTATAGTTTCCGAGATATGGACTATCGATAATTTACACCTTAGGCTCTGCTTCTAACTTGGGCCCAAATTGTAAAATGGCCTTATCTATTGGCGATTTCGTTCCAATTCACATTCCAAGTAATACTCGGCATGCTGATTACATTGCCGGTTGCCAAATTACATTATCTCTTTTAGTTTCCGAGATATGGACTATCGATAATTTACACCTTAGGCTCTGCTTCTAACTTGGGCCCAAATTGTAAAATGGTCTTATCTATTGGCGATTTCGTTCCAATTCACATTCCAAGTAATATTCGGCATGCTAATTACATTGCCGGTTGCCAAATTGCATTATCTCTTATAGTTTCCGAGATATGGACTATCGATAATTTACACCTTAGGCTCTGCTTCTAACTTGGGCCCAAATTGTAAAATGGTCTTATCTATTGGCGATTTCGTTCCAATTCACATTCCAAGTAATATTCGGCATGCTAATTACATTGCCGTTTGCCAAATTACATTATCTCTTTTAGTTTCCGAGATATGGACTATCGATAATTTACACCTTAGGCTCTGCTTCTAACTTGGGCCCAAATTGTAAAATGGTCTTATCTATTGGCGATTTCGTTCCAATTCACATTCCAAGTAATATTCGGCATGCTAATTACATTGCCGGTTGCCAAATTGCATTATCTCTTATAGTTTCCGAGATATGGACTATCGATAATTTACACCTTAGGCTCTGCTTCTAACTTGGGCCCAAATTGTAAAATGGCCTTATCTATTGGCGATTTCGTTCCAATTCACATTCCAAGTAATATTCGGCATGCTAATTACATTGCCGGTTGCCAAATTGCATTATCTCTTATAGTTTCCAAGATATGGACTATCGATTGTTTACACCTTAGGCTCTGCTTCTAACTTGGGCCCAAATTGTAAAATGGTCTTATCTATTGGCGATTTCGTTCCAATTCACATTCCAAGTAATATTCGGCATGCTAATTATATTGCCGGTGGCCAAATTGAATTATCTCTTATAGTTTCCGAGATATGGACTATCGATAATTTACACCTTAGGCTCTGCTTCTAACTTGGGCCCAAATTGTAAAATGGTCTTACCTATTGGCGATTTCGTTCCAATTCACATTCCAAGTAATATTCGGCATGCTAATTACATTGCCGGTTGGCAAATTGCATTATCTATTATAGTTTCCGAGATATGGACTATCGATAATTTACACCTTAGGCTCTGCTTCTAACTTGGGCCCAAATTGTAAAATGGTCTTATCTATTGGCGATTTCGTTCCAATTCACATTCCAAGTAATATTCGGCATGCTAATTACATTGCCGGTTGCCAAATTGCATTATCTCTTATAGTTTCCGAGATATGGACTATCGATAATTTACACCTTAGGCTCTGCTTCTAACTTGGGCCCAAATTGTAATATGGTCTTATCTATTGGCGATTTCGTTCCAATTCACATTCCAAGTAATATTCGGCATGCTAATTACATTGCCGGTTGCCAAATTGCATTATCTCTTATAGTTTCCGAGATATGAACTATCGATAATTTACACCTTAGGCTCTGCTTCTAACTTGGGCCCAAATTGTAAAATGGTCTTATCTATTGGCGATTTCGTTCCAATTCACATTCCAAGTAATATTCGGCATGCTAATTACATTGCCGGTTGCCAAATTGCATTATCTCTTATAGTTTCCGAGATATGGACTATCGATAATTTACACCTTAGGCTCTGCTTCTAACTTGGGCCCAAATTGTAAAATGGTCTTATCTATTGGCGATTTCGTTCCAATTCACTTTCCCAGTAATATTCGGCATGCTAATTACATTGCCGGTTGCCAAATTGCATTATCTCTTATAGTTTCCGAGATATGGACTATCGATAATTTAAACCTTAGGCTCTGCTTCTAACTTGGGCCCAAAATGTAAAATGGTCTTATCTATTGGCGATTTCGTTCCTATTCACTCTCCAAGTAATATTCGGCATGCTAATTACATTGCCGGTTGCCAAATTGCATTATCTCTTATAGTTTCCGAGATATGGACTATCGATAATTTACACCTTAGGCTCTGCTTCTAACTTGGGCTCAAATTGTAAAATGGTCTTATCTATTGGCGATTTCGTTCCAATTCACATTCCAAGTAATATTCGGCATGCTAATTGCATTGCCGGTTGCCAAATTGCATTATCTCTTATAGCTTCCGAGATATGGACTGTCGATAATTTACACCTTAGGCTCTGCTTCTAACTTGGGCCCAAATTGTAAAATGGTCTTATCTATTGGCGATTTCGTTCCAATTCACATTCCAAGTAATATTCGGCATGCTAATTACATTGCCGGTTGCCAAATTGCATTATCTCTTATAGTTTCCGAGATATGGACTATCGATAATTTACACCTTAGGCTCTGCTTCTAACTTGGGCCCAAATTGTAAAATGGTCTTATCTATTGGCGATTTCGTTCCAATTCATATTCCAAGTAATATTCGGCATGCTAATTACATTGCTGGTTGCCAAATTGCATTATCTCTTATAGTTTCCGAGATATGGTCTATCGATAATTTACACCTTAGGCACTGCTTCTAACTTGGGCCCAAATTGTAAAATGGTCTTATCTATTGGCGATTTCGTTCCAATTCACATTCCAAGTAATATTCGGCATGCTAATTACATTGCCGGTTGCCAAATTGCATTATCTCTTATAGTTTCCGAGATATGGACTATCGATAATTTACACCTTAGGCTCTGCTTCTAACTTGGGCCCAAATTGTAAAATGGCCTTATCTATTGGCGATTTCGTTCCAATTCACATTCCAAGTAATACTCGGCATGCTGATTACATTGCCGGTTGCCAAATTGCATTATCTCTTATAGTTTCAGAGATATGGACTATCGATAATTTACACCTTAGGCTCTGCTTCTAACTTGGGCCCAAATTGTAAAATGGTCTTATCTATTGGCGATTTCGTTCCAATTCACATTCCAAGTAATATTCGGCATGCTAATTACATTGCCGGTTGCCAAATTGCATTATCTCTTATAGTTTCCGAGATATGGACTATCGATAATTTACACCTTAGGCTCTGCTTCTAACTTGGGCCCAAATTGTAAAATGGTCTTACCTATTGGCGATTTCGTTCCAATTCACATTCCAAGTAATATTCGGCATGCTAATTACATTGCCGGTGGCCAAGTTGCATTATCTCTTATAGTTTCCGAGATATGGACTATCGATAATTTACACCTTAGGCTCTGCTTCTAACTTGGGCCCAAATTGTAAAATGGTCTTATCTATTGGCGATTTCGTTCCAATTCACATTCCAAGTAATATTCGGCATGCTAATTACATTGCCGGTTCCCAAATTGCATTATCTCTTATAGTTTCCGAGATATAGACTATCGATTATTTTTAACCTTAGGCTCTGCTTCTAACTTGGGCCCAAACTGTAAAATGGTCTTATCTATTGGCGATTTCGTTCCAATTCACATTCCAAGTAGTATTCGGCATGCTAATTACATTGCCGGTTGCCAAATTGCATTATCTCTTATAGTTTCCGAGATATGGACTATCGATAATTTACACCTTAGGCTCTGCTTCTAACTTGGGCCCAAATTGTAAAATGGTCTTATCTATTGGCGATTTCGTTCCAATTCACATTCCAAGTAATATTCGGCATGCTAATTACATTGCAAGTTGCCAAATTGCATTATCTCTTATAGTTTCCGAGATATGGACTATGGATAATTTACACCTTAGGCTCTGCTTCTAACTTGGGCCCAAATTGTAAAATGGTCTTATCTATTGCCGATTTCGTTCCAATTCACATTCCAAGTAATATTCGGCATGCTAATTACATTGCCGGTTGCCAAATTGCATTATCTCTTATAGTTTCCGAGATATGGACTATCGATAATTTACACCTTAGGCTCTGCTTCTAACTTGGGCCCAAATTGTAAAATGGTCTTATCTATTGGCGATTTCGTTCCAATTCACATTCCAAGTAATATTCGGCATGCTAATTACATTGCCGGTTGCCAAATTGCATTATCTCTTATAGTTTCCGAGATATGGACTATCGATAATTTACACCTTAGGCTCTGCTTCTAACTTGGGCCCAAATTGTAAAATGGTCTTATCTATTGGCGATTTCGTTCCAATTCACTTTCCCAGTAATATTCGCCATGCTAATTACATTGCCGGTTGCCAAATTGCATTATCTCTTATAGTTTCCGAGATATGGACTATCGATAATTTAAACCTTAGGCTCTGCTTCTAACTTGGGCCCAAATTGTAAAATGGTCTTATCTATTGGCGATTTCGTTCCTATTCACTCTCCAAGTAATATTCGGCATGCTAATTACATTGCCGGTTGCCAAATTGCATTATCTCTTATAGTTTCCGAGATATGGACTATCGATAATTTACACCTTAGGCTCTGCTTCTAACTTGGGCTCAAATTGTAAAATGGTCTTATCTATTGGCGATTTCGTTCCAATTCACATTCCAAGTAATATTCGGCATGCTAATTGCATTGCCGGTTGCCAAATTGCATTATCTCTTATAGCTTCCGAGATATGGACTGTCGATAATTTACACCTTAGGCTCTGCTTCTAACTTGGGCCCAAATTGTAAAATGGTCTTATCTATTGGCGATTTCGTTCCAATTCACATTCCAAGTAATATTCGGCATGCTAATTACATTGCCGGTTGCCAAATTGCATTATCTCTTATAGTTTCCGAGATATGGACTATCGATAATTTACACCTTAGGCTCTGCTTCTAACTTGGGCCCAAATTGTAAAATGGTCTTATCTATTGGCGATTTCGTTCCAATTCACTTTCCCAGTAATATTCGGCATGCTAATTACATTGCCGGTTGCCAAATTGCATTATCTCTTATAGTTTCCGAGATATGGACTATCGATAATTTAAACCTTAGGCTCTGCTTCTAACTTGGGCCCAAAATGTAAAATGGTCTTATCTATTGGCGATTTCGTTCCTATTCACTCTCCAAGTAATATTCGGCATGCTAATTACATTGCCGGTTGCCAAATTGCATTATCTCTTATAGTTTCCGAGATATGGACTATCGATAATTTACACCTTAGGCTCTGTTTCTAACTTGGGCTCAAATTGTAAAATGGTCTTATCTATTGGCGATTTCGTTCCAATTCACATTCCAAGTAATATTCATCATGCTAATTGCATTGCCGGTTGCCAAATTGCATTATCTCTTATAGCTTCCGAGATATGGACTGTCGATAATTTACACCTTAGGCTCTGCTTCTAACTTGGGCCCAAATTGTAAAATGGTCTTATCTATTGGCGATTTCGTTCCAATTCACATTCCAAGTAATATTCGGCATGCTAATTACATTGCCGGTTGCCAAATTGCATTATCTCTTATAGTTTCCGAGATATGGACTATCGATAATTTACACCTTAGGCTCTGCTTCTAACTTGGGCCCAAATTGTAAAATGGTCTTATCTATTGGCGATTTCGTTCCAATTCACATTCCAAGTAATATTCGGCATGCTAATTACATTGCCGGTTGCCAAATTGCATTATCTCTTATAGTTTCCGAGATATGGACTATCGATAATTTACACCTTAGGCTCTGCTTCTAACTTGGGCCCAAATTGTAAAATGGTCTTATCTATTGGCGATTTCGTTCCAATTCACATTCCAAGTAATATTCGGCATGCTAATTACATTGCCGGTGGCCAAGTTGCATTATCTCTTATAGTTTCCGAGATATGGACTATCGATAATTTACACCTTAGGCTCTGCTTCTAACTTGGGCCCAAATTGTAAAATGGTCTTATCTATTGGCGATTTCGTTCCAATTCACATTCCAAGTAATATTCGGCATGCTAATTACATTGCCGGTTCCCAAATTGCATTATCTCTTATAGTTTCCGAGATATGGACTATCGATAATTTACACCTTAGGCTCTGCTTCTAACTTGGGCCCAAATTGTAAAATGGTCTTATCTATTGGCGATTTCGTTCCAATTCACATTCCAAGTAATATTCGGCATGCTAATTACATTGCAAGTTGCCAAATTGCATTATCTCTTATAGTTTCCGAGATATGGACTATGGATAATTTACACCTTAGGCTCTGCTTCTAACTTGGGCCCAAATTGTAAAATGGTCTTATCTATTGCCGATTTCGTTCCAATTCACATTCCAAGTAATATTCGGCATGCTAATTACATTGCCGGTTGCCAAATTGCATTATCTCTTATAGTTTCCGAGATATGGACTATCGATAATTTACACCTTAGGCTCTGCTTCTAACTTGGGCCCAAATTGTAAAATGGTCTTATCTATTGGCGATTTCGTTCCAATTCACATTCCAAGTAATATTCGGCATGCTAATTACATTGCCGGTTGCCAAATTGCATTATCTCTTATAGTTTCCGAGATATGAACTATCGATAATTTACACCTTAGGCTCTGCTTCTAACTTGGGCCCAAATTGTAAAATGGTCTTATCTATTGGCGATTTCGTTCCAATTCACATTCCAAGTAATATTCGGCATGCTAATTACATTGCCGGTTGCCAAATTGCATTATCTCTTATAGTTTCCGAGATATGGACTATCGATAATTTACACCTTAGGCTCTGCTTCTAACTTGGGCCCAAATTGTAAAATGGTCTTATCTATTGGCGATTTCGTTCCAATTCACTTTCCCAGTAATATTCGGCATGCTAATTACATTGCCGGTTGCCAAATTGCATTATCTCTTATAGTTTCCGAGATATGGACTATCGATAATTTAAACCTTAGGCTCTGCTTCTAACTTGGGCCCAAAATGTAAAATGGTCTTATCTATTGGCGATTTCGTTCCTATTCACTCTCCAAGTAATATTCGGCATGCTAATTACATTGCCGGTTGCCAAATTGCATTATCTCTTATAGTTTCCGAGATATGGACTATCGATAATTTACACCTTAGGCTCTGCTTCTAACTTGGGCTCAAATTGTAAAATGGTCTTATCTATTGGCGATTTCGTTCCAATTCACATTCCAAGTAATATTCGGCATGCTAATTGCATTGCCGGTTGCCAAATTGCATTATCTCTTATAGCTTCCGAGATATGGACTGTCGATAATTTACACCTTAGGCTCTGCTTCTAACTTGGGCCCAAATTGTAAAATGGTCTTATCTATTGGCGATTTCGTTCCAATTCACATTCCAAGTAATATTCGGCATGCTAATTACATTGCCGGTTGCCAAATTGCATTATCTCTTATAGTTTCCGAGATATGGACTATCGATAATTTACACCTTAGGCTCTGCTTCTAACTTGGGCCCAAATTGTAAAATGGTCTTATCTATTGGCGATTTCGTTCCAATTCATATTCCAAGTAATATTCGGCATGCTAATTACATTGCTGGTTGCCAAATTGCATTATCTCTTATAGTTTCCGAGATATGGTCTATCGATAATTTACACCTTAGGCACTGCTTCTAACTTGGGCCCAAATTGTAAAATGGTCTTATCTATTGGCGATTTCGTTCCAATTCACATTCCAAGTAATATTCGGCATGCTAATTACATTGCCGGTTGCCAAATTGCATTATCTCTTATAGTTTCCGAGATATGGACTATCGATAATTTACACCTTAGGCTCTGCTTCTAACTTGGGCCCAAATTGTAAAATGGCCTTATCTATTGGCGATTTCGTTCCAATTCACATTCCAAGTAATACTCGGCATGCTGATTACATTGCCGGTTGCCAAATTGCATTATCTCTTATAGTTTCAGAGATATGGACTATCGATAATTTACACCTTAGGCTCTGCTTCTAACTTGGGCCCAAATTGTAAAATGGTCTTATCTATTGGCGATTTCGTTCCAATTCACATTCCAAGTAATATTCGGCATGCTAATTACATTGCCGGTTGCCAAATTGCATTATCTCTTATAGTTTCCGAGATATGGACTATCGATAATTTACACCTTAGGCTCTGCTTCTAACTTGGGCCCAAATTGTAAAATGGTCTTACCTATTGGCGATTTCGTTCCAATTCACATTCCAAGTAATATTCGGCATGCTAATTACATTGCCGGTGGCCAAGTTGCATTATCTCTTATAGTTTCCGAGATATGGACTATCGATAATTTACACCTTAGGCTCTGCTTCTAACTTGGGCCCAAATTGTAAAATGGTCTTATCTATTGGCGATTTCGTTCCAATTCACATTCCAAGTAATATTCGGCATGCTAATTACATTGCCGGTTCCCAAATTGCATTATCTCTTATAGTTTCCGAGATATAGACTATCGATTATTTTTAACCTTAGGCTCTGCTTCTAACTTGGGCCCAAACTGTAAAATGGTCTTATCTATTGGCGATTTCGTTCCAATTCACATTCCAAGTAGTATTCGGCATGCTAATTACATTGCCGGTTGCCAAATTGCATTATCTCTTATAGTTTCCGAGATATGGACTATCGATAATTTACACCTTAGGCTCTGCTTCTAACTTGGGCCCAAATTGTAAAATGGTCTTATCTATTGGCGATTTCGTTCCAATTCACATTCCAAGTAATATTCGGCATGCTAATTACATTGCAAGTTGCCAAATTGCATTATCTCTTATAGTTTCCGAGATATGGACTATGGATAATTTACACCTTAGGCTCTGCTTCTAACTTGGGCCCAAATTGTAAAATGGTCTTATCTATTGCCGATTTCGTTCCAATTCACATTCCAAGTAATATTCGGCATGCTAATTACATTGCCGGTTGCCAAATTGCATTATCTCTTATAGTTTCCGAGATATGGACTATCGATAATTTACACCTTAGGCTCTGCTTCTAACTTGGGCCCAAATTGTAAAATGGTCTTATCTATTGGCGATTTCGTTCCAATTCACATTCCAAGTAATATTCGGCATGCTAATTACATTGCCGGTTGCCAAATTGCATTATCTCTTATAGTTTCCGAGATATGGACTATCGATAATTTACACCTTAGGCTCTGCTTCTAACTTGGGCCCAAATTGTAAAATGGTCTTATCTATTGGCGATTTCGTTCCAATTCACTTTCCCAGTAATATTCGCCATGCTAATTACATTGCCGGTTGCCAAATTGCATTATCTCTTATAGTTTCCGAGATATGGACTATCGATAATTTAAACCTTAGGCTCTGCTTCTAACTTGGGCCCAAATTGTAAAATGGTCTTATCTATTGGCGATTTCGTTCCTATTCACTCTCCAAGTAATATTCGGCATGCTAATTACATTGCCGGTTGCCAAATTGCATTATCTCTTATAGTTTCCGAGATATGGACTATCGATAATTTACACCTTAGGCTCTGCTTCTAACTTGGGCTCAAATTGTAAAATGGTCTTATCTATTGGCGATTTCGTTCCAATTCACATTCCAAGTAATATTCGGCATGCTAATTGCATTGCCGGTTGCCAAATTGCATTATCTCTTATAGCTTCCGAGATATGGACTGTCGATAATTTACACCTTAGGCTCTGCTTCTAACTTGGGCCCAAATTGTAAAATGGTCTTATCTATTGGCGATTTCGTTCCAATTCACATTCCAAGTAATATTCGGCATGCTAATTACATTGCCGGTTGCCAAATTGCATTATCTCTTATAGTTTCCGAGATATGGACTATCGATAATTTACACCTTAGGCTCTGCTTCTAACTTGGGCCCAAATTGTAAAATGGTCTTATCTATTGGCGATTTCGTTCCAATTCACTTTCCCAGTAATATTCGGCATGCTAATTACATTGCCGGTTGCCAAATTGCATTATCTCTTATAGTTTCCGAGATATGGACTATCGATAATTTAAACCTTAGGCTCTGCTTCTAACTTGGGCCCAAAATGTAAAATGGTCTTATCTATTGGCGATTTCGTTCCTATTCACTCTCCAAGTAATATTCGGCATGCTAATTACATTGCCGGTTGCCAAATTGCATTATCTCTTATAGTTTCCGAGATATGGACTATCGATAATTTACACCTTAGGCTCTGTTTCTAACTTGGGCTCAAATTGTAAAATGGTCTTATCTATTGGCGATTTCGTTCCAATTCACATTCCAAGTAATATTCATCATGCTAATTGCATTGCCGGTTGCCAAATTGCATTATCTCTTATAGCTTCCGAGATATGGACTGTCGATAATTTACACCTTAGGCTCTGCTTCTAACTTGGGCCCAAATTGTAAAATGGTCTTATCTATTGGCGATTTCGTTCCAATTCACATTCCAAGTAATATTCGGCATGCTAATTACATTGCCGGTTGCCAAATTGCATTATCTCTTATAGTTTCCGAGATATGGACTATCGATAATTTACACCTTAGGCTCTGCTTCTAACTTGGGCCCAAATTGTAAAATGGTCTTATCTATTGGCGATTTCGTTCCAATTCACATTCCAAGTAATATTCGGCATGCTAATTACATTGCCGGTTGCCAAATTGCATTATCTCTTATAGTTTCCGAGATATGGACTATCGATAATTTACACCTTAGGCTCTGCTTCTAACTTGGGCCCAAATTGTAAAATGGTCTTATCTATTGGCGATTTCGTTCCAATTCACATTCCAAGTAATATTCGGCATGCTAATTACATTGCCGGTGGCCAAGTTGCATTATCTCTTATAGTTTCCGAGATATGGACTATCGATAATTTACACCTTAGGCTCTGCTTCTAACTTGGGCCCAAATTGTAAAATGGTCTTATCTATTGGCGATTTCGTTCCAATTCACATTCCAAGTAATATTCGGCATGCTAATTACATTGCCGGTTCCCAAATTGCATTATCTCTTATAGTTTCCGAGATATGGACTATCGATAATTTACACCTTAGGCTCTGCTTCTAACTTGGGCCCAAATTGTAAAATGGTCTTATCTATTGGCGATTTCGTTCCAATTCACATTCCAAGTAATATTCGGCATGCTAATTACATTGCAAGTTGCCAAATTGCATTATCTCTTATAGTTTCCGAGATATGGACTATGGATAATTTACACCTTAGGCTCTGCTTCTAACTTGGGCCCAAATTGTAAAATGGTCTTATCTATTGCCGATTTCGTTCCAATTCACATTCCAAGTAATATTCGGCATGCTAATTACATTGCCGGTTGCCAAATTGCATTATCTCTTATAGTTTCCGAGATATGGACTATCGATAATTTACACCTTAGGCTCTGCTTCTAACTTGGGCCCAAATTGTAAAATGGTCTTATCTATTGGCGATTTCGTTCCAATTCACATTCCAAGTAATATTCGACATGCTAATTACATTGCTGGTTGCCAAATTGCATTATCTCTTATAGTTTCCGAGATATGGACTATCGATAATTTACACCTTAGGCTCTGCTTCTAACTTGGGCCCAAATTGTAAAATGGTCTTATCTATTGGCGATTTCGTTCCAATTCACTTTCCCAGTAATATTCGGCATGCTAATTACATTGCCGGTTGCCAAATTGCATTATCTCTTATAGTTTCCGAGATATGGACTATCGATAATTTAAACCTTAGGCTCTGCTTCTAACTTGGGCCCAAATAGTAAAATGGTCTTATCTATTGGCGATTTCGTTCCTATTCACTCTCCAAGTAATATTCGGCATGCTAATTACATTGCCGGTTGCCAAATTGCATTATCTCTTATAGTTTCCGAGATATGGACTATCGATAATTTACACCTTAGGCTCTGCTTCTAACTTGGGCTCAAATTGTAAAATGGTCTTATCTATTGGCGATTTCGTTCCAATTCACATTCCAAGTAATATTCGGCATGCTAATTGCATTGCCGGTTGCCAAATTGCATTATCTCTTATAGCTTCCGAGATATGGACTGTCGATAATTTACACCTTAGGCTCTGCTTCTAACTTGGGCCCAAATTGTAAAATGGTCTTATCTATTGGCGATTTCGTTCCAATTCACATTCCAAGTAATATTCGGCATGCTAATTACATTGCCGGTTGCCAAATTGCATTATCTCTTATAGTTTCCGAGATATGGACTATCGATAATTTACACCTTAGGCTCTGCTTCTAACTTGGGCCCAAATTGTAAAATGGTCTTATCTATTGGCGATTTCGTTCCAATTCACTTTCCCAGTAATATTCGGCATGCTAATTACATTGCCGGTTGCCAAATTGCATTATCTCTTATAGTTTCCGAGATATGGACTATCGATAATTTAAACCTTAGGCTCTGCTTCTAACTTGGGCCCAAATTGTAAAATGGTCTTATCTATTGGCGATTTCGTTCCTATTCACTCTCCAAGTAATATTCGGCATGCTAATTACATTGCCGGTTGCCAAATTGCATTATCTCTTATAGTTTCCGAGATATGGACTATCGATAATTTACACCTTAGGCTCTGCTTCTAACTTGGGCTCAAATTGTAAAATGGTCTTATCTATTGGCGATTTCGTTCCAATTCACATTCCAAGTAATATTCGGCATGCTAATTGCATTGCCGGTTGCCAAATTGCATTATCTCTTATAGCTTCCGAGATATGGACTGTCGATAATTTACACCTTAGGCTCTGCTTCTAACTTGGGCCCAAATTGTAAAATGGTCTTATCTATTGGCGATTTCGTTCCAATTCACATTCCAAGTAATATTCGGCATGCTAATTACATTGCCGGTTGCCAAATTGCATTATCTCTTATAGTTTCCGAGATATGGACTATCGATAATTTACACCTTAGGCTCTGCTTCTAACTTGGGCCCAAATTGTAAAATGGTCTTATCTATTGGCGATTTCGTTCCAATTCATATTCCAAGTAATATTCGGCATGCTAATTACATTGCCGGTTGCCAAATTGCATTATCTCTTATAGTTTCCGAGATATGGTCTATCGATAATTTACACCTTAGGCTCTGCTTCTAACTTGGGCCCAAATTGTAAAATGGTCTTATCTATTGGCGATTTCGTTCAAATTCACATTCCAAGTAATATTCGGCATGCTAATTACATTGCCGATTGCCAAATTGCATTATCTCTTATAGTTTCCGAGATATGGACTATCGATAATTTACACCTTAGGCTCTGCTTCTAACTTGGGCCCAAATTGTAAAATGGCCTTATCTATTGGCGATTTCGTTCCAATTCACATTCCAAGTAATACTCGGCATGCTGATTACATTGCCGGTTGCCAAATTGCATTATCTCTTATAGTTTCAGAGATATGGACTATCGATAATTTACACCTTAGGCTCTGCTTCTAACTTGGGCCCAAATTGTAAAATGGTCTTATCTATTGGCGATTTCGTTCCAATTCACATTCCAAGTAATATTCGGCATGCTAATTACATTGCCGGTTGCCAAATTGCATTATCTCTTATAGTTTCCGAGATATGGACTATCGATAATTTACACCTTAGGCTCTGCTTCTAACTTGGGCCCAAATTGTAAAATGGTCTTACCTATTGGCGATTTCGTTCCAATTCACATTCCAAGTAATATTCGGCATGCTAATTACATTGCCGGTGGCCAAGTTGCATTATCTCTTATAGTTTCCGAGATATGGACTATCGATAATTTACACCTTAGGCTCTGCTTCTAACTTGGGCCCAAATTGTAAAATGGTCTTATCTATTGGCGATTTCGTTCCAATTCACATTCCAAGTAATATTCGGCATGCTAATTACATTGCCGGTTCCCAAATTGCATTATCTCTTATAGTTTCCGAGATATAGACTATCGATTATTTTTAACCTTAGGCTCTGCTTCTAACTTGGGCCCAAACTGTAAAATGGTCTTATCTATTGGCGATTTCGTTCCAATTCACATTCCAAGTAGTATTCGGCATGCTAATTACATTGCCGGTTGCCAAATTGCATTATCTCTTATAGTTTCCGAGATATGGACTATCGATAATTTACACCTTAGGCTCTGCTTCTAACTTGGGCCCAAATTGTAAAATGGTCTTATCTATTGGCGATTTCGTTCCAATTCACATTCTAAGTAATATTCGGCATGCTAATTACATTGCAAGTTGCCAAATTGCATTATCTCTTATAGTTTCCGAGATATGGACTATGGATAATTTACACCTTAGGCTCTGCTTCTAACTTGGGCCCAAATTGTAAAATGGTCTTATCTATTGCCGATTTCGTTCCAATTCACATTCCAAGTAATATTCGGCATGCTAATTACATTGCCGGTTGCCAAATTGCATTATCTCTTATAGTTTCCGAGATATGGACTATCGATAATTTACACCTTAGGCTCTGCTTCTAACTTGGGAACAAATTGTAAAATGGTCTTATCTATTGGCGATTTCATTCCAATTCACATTCCAAGTAATATTCGGCATGCTAATTACATTGCCGTTTGCCAAATTGCATTATCTCTTATAGTTTCCGAGATATGGACTATCGATAATTTACACCTTAGGCTCTGCTTCTAACTTGGGCCCAAATTGTAAAATGGTCTTATCTATTGGCGATTTCGTTCCAATTCACATTCCAAGTAATATTCGCCATGCTAATTACATTGCCGGTTGCCAAATTGCATTATCTCTTATAGTTTCCGAGATATGGACTATCGATAATTTACACCTTAGGCTCTGCTTCCAACTTGGGCCCAAATTGTAAAATCGTCTTATCTATTGGCGATTTCGTTCCAATTCACATTCCAAGTAATATTCGGCATGCTAATTACATTGCCGGTTACCAAATTGCATTATCTCTTATAGTTTCCGAGATATGGACTATCGATAATTTACACCTTAGGCTCTGCTTCTAACTTGGGCCCAAATTGTAAAATGGTCTTATCTATTGGCGATTTCGTTCAAATTCACATTCCAAGTAATATTCGGCATGCTAATTACATTGCCGGTTGCCAAATTGAATTATCTCTTATAGTTTCCGAGATATGGACTATCGATAATTTACACCTTAGGCTCTGCTTCTAACTTGGGCCCAAATTGTAAAATGGTCTTATCTATTGGCGATTTCGTTCCAATTCACATTCCAAGTAGTATTCGGCATGCTAATTACATTGCCGGTTGCCAAATTGCATTATCTCTTATAGTTTTGCGAGATATGGACTATCGATAATTTACACCTTAGGCTCTGCTTCTAACTTGGGCCCAAATTGTAAAATGGTCTTATCTATTGGCGATTTCGTTCCAATTCACATTCCAAGTAATATTCGGCATGCTAATTACATTGCAAGTTGCCAAATTGCATTATCTCTTATAGTTTCCGAGATATGGACTATGGATAATTTACACCTTAGGCTCTGCTTCTAACTTGGGCCCAAATTGTAAAATGGTCTTATCTATTGTCGATTTCGTTCCAATTCACATTCCAAGTAATATTCGGCATGCTAATTACATTGCCGGTTGCCAAATTGCATTATCTCTTATAGTTTCCGAGATATGGACTATCGATAATTTACACCTTAGGCTCTGCTTCTAACTTGGGATCAAATTGTAAAATGGTCTTATCTATTGGCGATTTCATTCCAATTCACATTCCAAGTAATATTCGGCATGCTAATTACATTGCCGTTTGCCAAATTGCATTATCTCTTATAGTTTCCGAGATATGGACTATCGATAATTTACACCTTAGGCTCTGCTTCTAACTTGGGCCCAAATTGTAAAATGGTCTTATCGATTGGCGATTTCGTTCCAATTCACATTCCAAGTAATATTCGCCATGCTAATTACATTGCCGGTTGCCAAATTGCATTATCTCTTATAGTTTCCGAGATATGGACTATCGATAATTTACGCCTTAGGCTCTGCTTCCAACTTGGGCCCAAATTGTAAAATCGTCTTATCTATTGGCGATTTCGTTCCAATTCACATTCCAAGTAATATTCGGCATGCTAATTACATTGCCGGTTACCAAATTGCATTATCTCTTATAGTTTCCGAGATATGGACTATCGATAATTTACACCTTAGGCTCTGCTTCTAACTTGGGCCCAAATTGTAAAATGGTCTTATCTATTGGCGATTTCGTTCAAATTCACATTCCAAGTAATATTCGGCATGCTAATTACATTGCCGGTTGCCAAATTGAATTATCTCTTATAGTTTCCGAGATATGGACTATCGATAATTTACACCTTAGGCTCTGCTTCTAACTTGGGCCCAAATTGTAAAATGGTCTTATCTATTGGCGATTTCGTTCCAATTCACATTCCAAGTAGTATTCGGCATGCTAATTACATTGCCGGTTGCCAAATTGCATTATCTCTTATAGTTTCCGAGATATGGACTATCGATAATTTACACCTTAGGCTCTGCTTCTAACTTGGGCCCAAATTGTAAAATGGTCTTATCTATTGGCGATTTCGTTCCAATTCACATTCCAAGTAATATTCGGCATGCTAATTACATTGCCGGTTGCCAAATTGCATTATCTCTTATAGTTTCCGAGATATGGACTATCGATAATTTACACCTTAGGCTTTGCTTCTAACTTGGGCCCAAATTGTAAAATGGTCTTATCTATTGGCGATTTCGTCCCAATTCACATTCCAAGTAATATTCGGCATGCTAATTACATTGCCGGTTGCGAAATTGCATTATCTCTTATAGTTTCCGAGATATGGACTATCGATAATTTACACCTTAGGCTCTGCTTCTAACTTGGGCCCAAATTGTAAAATGGTCTTATCTATTGGCGATTTCGTTCCAATTCACATTCCAAGTAATATTCGGCATGCTAATTACATTGCCGTTTGCCAAATTACATTATCTCTTTTAGTTTCCGAGATATGGACTATCGATAATTTACACCTTAGGCTCTGCTTCTAACTTGGGCCCAAATTGTAAAATGGTCTTATCTATTGGCGATTTCGTTCCAATTCACATTCCAAGTAATATTCGGCATGCTAATTACATTGCCGGTTGCCAAATTGCATTATCTCTTATAGTTTCCGAGATATGGACTATCGATAATTTACACCTTAGGCTCTGCTTCTAACTTGGGCCCAAATTGTAAAATGGCCTTATCTATTGGCGATTTCGTTCCAATTCACATTCCAAGTAATATTCGGCATGCTAATTACATTGCCGGTTGCCAAATTGCATTATCTCTTATAGTTTCCAAGATATGGACTATCGATTATTTACACCTTAGGCTCTGCTTCTAACTTGGGCCCAAATTGTAAAATGGTCTTATCTATTGGCGATTTCGTTCCAATTCACATTCCAAGTAATATTCGGCATGCTAATTATATTGCCGGTGGCCAAATTGAATTATCTCTTATAGTTTCCGAGATATGGACTATCGATAATTTACACCTTAGGCTCTGCTTCTAACTTGGGCCCAAATTGTAAAATGGTCTTACCTATTGGCGATTTCGTTCCAATTCACATTCCAAGTAATATTCGGCATGCTAATTACATTGCCGGTTGGCAAATTGCATTATCTATTATAGTTTCCGAGATATGGACTATCGATAATTTACACCTTAGGCTCTGCTTCTAACTTGGGCCCAAATTGTAAAATGGTCTTATCTATTGGCGATTTCGTTCCAATTCACATTCCAAGTAATATTCGGCATGCTAATTACATTGCCGATTGCCAAATTGCATTATCTCTTATAGTTTCCGAGATATGGACTATCGATAATTTACACCTTAGGCTCTGCTTCTAACTTGGGCCCAAATTGTAATATGGTCTTATCTATTGGCGATTTCGTTCCAATTCACATTCCAAGTAATATTCGGCATGCTAATTACATTGCCGGTTGCCAAATTGCATTATCTCTTATAGTTTCCGAGATATGGACTATCGATAATTTACACCTTAGGCTCTGCTTCTAACTTGGGCCCAAATTGTAAAATGGTCTTATCTATTGGCGATTTCGTTCCAATTCACATTCCAAGTAATATTCGGCATGCTAATTACATTGCCGGTTGCCAAATTGCATTATCTCTTATAGTTTCCGAGATATGGACTATCGATAATTTACACCTTAGGCTCTGCTTCTAACTTGGGCCCAAATTGTAAAATGGTCTTATCTATTGGCGATTTCGTTCCAATTCACATTCCAAGTAATATTCGGCATACTAATTACATTGCCGGTTGCCCAATTGCATTATCTCTTATAGTTTCCGAGATATGGACTATCGATAATTTACACCTTAGGCTCTGCTTCTAACTTGGGCCCAAATTGTAAAATGGGCTTATCTATTGGCGATTTCGTTCCAATTCACATTCCAAGTAATATTCGGCATGCTAATTACATTGCCGGTTGCCAAATTGCATTATCTCTTATAGTTTCCGAGATATGGACTATCGATAATTTACACCTTAGGCTCTGCTTCTAACTTGGGCCCAAATTGTAAAATGGTCTTCTCTATTGGCGATTTCGTTCCAATTCACATTCCAAGTAATATTCGGCATGCTAATTACATTGCCGGTTGCCAAATTGCATTATCTCTTATAGTTTCCGAGATATGGACTATCGATAATTTACACCTTAGGCTCTGCTTCTAACTTGGGCCCAAATTGTAAAATGGTCTTCTCTATTGGCGATTTCGTTCCAATTCACATTCCAAGTAATATTCGGCATGCTAATTACATTGCCGGTTGCCAAATTGCATTATCTCTTATAGTTTCCGAGATATGGACTATCGATAATTTACACCTTAGGCTCTGCTTCTAACTTGGGCCCAAATTGTAAAATGGCCTTATCTATTGGCGATTTCGTTCCAATTCACATTCCAAGTAGTATTCGGCATGCTAATTACATTGCCGGTTGCCAAATTGCATTATCTCTTATAGTTTCCGAGATATGGACTATCGATAATTTACACCTTAGGCTCTGCTTCTAACTTGGGCCCAAATTGTAAAATGGCCTTATCTATTGGCGATTTCGTTCCAATTCACATTCCAAGTAATATTCGGCATGCTAATTACATTGCCGGTTGCCAAATTGCATTATGTCTTATAGTTTCCAAGATATGGACTATCGATTATTTACACCTTAGGCTCTGCTTCTAACTTGGGCCCAAATTGTAAAATGGTCTTATCTATTCGCGATTTCGTTCCAATTCACATTCCAAGTAATATTCGGCATGCTAATTATATTGCCGGTGGCCAAATTGAATTATCTCTTATAGTTTCCGAGATATGGACTATCGATAATTTACACCTTAGGCTCTGCTTCTAACTTGGGCCCAAATTGTAAAATGGTCTTACCTATTGGCGATTTCGTTCCAATTCACATTCCAAGTAATATTCGGCATGCTAATTACATTGCCGGTTGGCAAATTGCATTATCTATTATAGTTTCCGAGATATGGACTATCGATAATTTACACCTTAGGCTCTGCTTCTAACTTGGACCCAAATTGTAAAATGGTCTTATCTATTGGCGATTTCGTTCCAATTCACATTCCAAGTAATATTCGGCATGCTAATACATTGCCGGTTGCCAAATTGCATTATCTCTTATAGTTTCTGAGATATGGACTACGATAATTTACACCTTAGGCTCTGCTTCTAACTTGGGCTCAAATTGTAAAATCGTCTTATCTATTGGCGATTTCGTTCCAATTCACATTCCAAGTAATATTCGGCATGCTAATTACATTGCCGGTTGCCAAATTGCATTATCTCTTATAGTTTCCGAGATATGGACTATCGATAATTTACAGCTTAGGCTCTGCTTCTAACTTGGGCCCAAATTGTAAAATGGTCTTATCTATTGGCGATTTCGTTCCAATTCACATTCCAAGTAATATTCGGCATGCTAATACATTGCCGGTTGCCAAATTGCATTATCTCTTATAGTTTCCGAGATATGGACTATCGATAATTTACACCTTAGGCTCTGCTTCTAACTTGGGCTCAAATTGTAAAATCGTCTTATCTATTGGCGATTTCGTTCCAATTCACATTCCAAGTAATATTCGGCATGCTAATTACATTGCCGGTTGCCAAATTGCATTATCTCTTATAGTTTCCGAGATATGGACTATCGGTAATTTACACCTTAGGCTCTGCTTCTAACTTGGCCCCAAATTGTAAAATGGTCTTATCTATTGGCGATTTCGTTCCAATTCACATTCCAAGTAATATCCGGCATGCTAATTACATTGCCGGTTGCCAAATTGAATTATCTCTTATAGTTTCCGAGATATGGACTATCGATAATTTACACCTTAGGCTCTGCTTCTAACTTGGGCCCAAATTGTAAAATGGTCTTACCTATTGGCGATTTCGTTCCAATTCACATTCCAAGTAATATTCGGCATGCTAATTACATTGCCGGTTGGCAAATTGCATTATCTATTATAGTTTCCGAGATATATACTATCGATAATTTACACCTTAGGCTCTGCTTCTAACTTGGGCCCAAATTGTAAAATGGTCTTATCTATTGGCGATTTCGTTCCAATTCACATTCCAAGTAATATTCGGCATGCTAATTACATTGCCGGTTGCCAAATTGCATTATCTCTTATAGTTTCCGAGATATGGACTATCGATAATTTACACCTTAGGCTCTGCTTCTAACTTGGGCCCAAATTGTAATATGGTCTTATCTATTGGCGATTTCGTTCCAATTCACATTCCAAGTAATATTCGGCATGCTAATTACATTGCCGGTTGCCAAATTGCATTATCTCTTATAGTTTCCGAGATATGGACTATCGATAATTTACACCTTAGGCTCTGCTTCTAACTTGGGCCCAAATTGTAAAATGGTCTTATCTATTGGCGATTTCGTTCCAATTCAAATTCCAAGTAATATTCGGCATGCTAATTACATTGCCGGTTGCCAAATTGCATTATCTCTTATAGTTTCCGAGATATGGACTATCGATAATTTACACCTTAGGCTCTGCTTCTAACTTGGGCCCAAATTGTAAAATGGTCTTATCTATTGGCGATTTCGTTCTAATTCACATTCCAAGTAATATTCGGCATACTAATTACATTGCCGGTTGCCCAATTGCATTATCTCTTATAGTTTCCGAGATATGGACTATCGATAATTTACACCTTAGGCTCTGCTTCTAACTTGGGCCCAAATTGTAAAATGGGCTTATCTATTGGCGATTTCGTTCCAACTCACACTCCAAGTAATATTCGGCATGCTAATTACATTGCCGGTTGCGAAATTGCATTATCTCTTATAGTTTCCGAGATATGGACTATCAATAATTTACACCTTAGGCTCTGCTTCTAACTTGGGCCCAAATTGTAAAATGGTCTTATCTATTGGCGATTTCGTTCCAATTCACATTCCAAGTAATATTCGGCATGCTAATTACATTGCCGGTTGCCAAATTGCATTATCTCTTATAGTTTCCGAGATATGGACTATCGATAATTTACACCTTAGGCTCCGCTTCTAACTTGGGCCCAAATTGTAAAATGGTCTTATCTATTGGCGATTTCGTTCCAATTCACATTCCAAGTAATATTCGGCATGCTAATTACATTGCCGGTTGCCAAATTGCATTATCTCTTATAGTTTCCGAGATATGGACTATCGATAATTTACACCTTAGGCTCTGCTTCTAACTTGGGCCCAAATTGTAAAATGGTCTTCTCTATTGGCGATTTCGTTCCAATTCACATTCCAAGTAATATTCGGCATGCTAATTACATTGCCGGTTGCCAAATTGCATTATCTCTTATAGTTTCCGAGATATGGACTATCGATAATTTACACCTTAGGCTCTGCTTCTAACTTGGGCCCAAATTGTAAAATGGTCTTCTCTATTGGCGATTTCGTTCCAATTCACATTCCAAGTAATATTCGGCATGCTAATACATTGCCGGTTGCCAAATTGCATTATCTCTTATAGTTTCCGAGATATGGACTACGATAATTTACACCTTAGGCTCTGCTTCTAACTTGGGCTCAAATTGTAAAATCGTCTTATCTATTGGCGATTTCGTTCCAATTCACATTCCAAGTAATATTCGGCATGCTAATTACATTGCCGGTTGCCAAATTGCATTATCTCTTATAGTTTCCGAGATATGGACTATCGATAATTTACACCTTAGGCTCTGCTTCTAACTTGGGCCCAAATTGTAAAATGGTCTTATCTATTGGCGATTTCGTTCCAATTCACATTCCAAGTAATATTCGGCATGCTAATACATTGCCGGTTGCCAAATTGCATTATCTCTTATAGTTTCCGAGATATGGACTATCGATAATTTACACCTTAGGCTCTGCTTCTAACTTGGGCTCAAATTGTAAAATCGTCTTATCTATTGGCGATTTCGTTCCAATTCACATTCCAAGTAATATTCGGCATGCTAATTACATTGCCGGTTGCCAAATTGCATTATCTCTTATAGTTTCCGAGATATGGACTATCGGTAATTTACACCTTAGGCTCTGCTTCTAACTTGGCCCCAAATTGTAAAATGGTCTTATCTATTGGCGATTTCGTTCCAATTCACATTCCAAGTAATATCCGGCATGCTAATTACATTGCCGGTTGCCAAATTGAATTATCTCTTATAGTTTCCGAGATATGGACTATCGATAATTTACACCTTAGGCTCTGCTTCTAACTTGGGCCCAAATTGTAAAATGGTCTTACCTATTGGCGATTTCGTTCCAATTCACATTCCAAGTAATATTCGGCATGCTAATTACATTGCCGGTTGGCAAATTGCATTATCTATTATAGTTTCCGAGATATATACTATCGATAATTTACACCTTAGGCTCTGCTTCTAACTTGGGCCCAAATTGTAAAATGGTCTTATCTATTGGCGATTTCGTTCCAATTCACATTCCAAGTAATATTCGGCATGCTAATTACATTGCCGGTTGCCAAATTGCATTATCTCTTATAGTTTCCGAGATATGGACTATCGATAATTTACACCTTAGGCTCTGCTTCTAACTTGGGCCCAAATTGTAATATGGTCTTATCTATTGGCGATTTCGTTCCAATTCACATTCCAAGTAATATTCGGCATGCTAATTACATTGCCGGTTGCCAAATTGCATTATCTCTTATAGTTTCCGAGATATGGACTATCGATAATTTACACCTTAGGCTCTGCTTCTAACTTGGGCCCAAATTGTAAAATGGTCTTATCTATTGGCGATTTCGTTCCAATTCAAATTCCAAGTAATATTCGGCATGCTAATTACATTGCCGGTTGCCAAATTGCATTATCTCTTATAGTTTCCGAGATATGGACTATCGATAATTTACACCTTAGGCTCTGCTTCTAACTTGGGCCCAAATTGTAAAATGGTCTTATCTATTGGCGATTTCGTTCTAATTCACATTCCAAGTAATATTCGGCATACTAATTACATTGCCGGTTGCCCAATTGCATTATCTCTTATAGTTTCCGAGATATGGACTATCGATAATTTACACCTTAGGCTCTGCTTCTAACTTGGGCCCAAATTGTAAAATGGGCTTATCTATTGGCGATTTCGTTCCAACTCACACTCCAAGTAATATTCGGCATGCTAATTACATTGCCGGTTGCGAAATTGCATTATCTCTTATAGTTTCCGAGATATGGACTATCAATAATTTACACCTTAGGCTCTGCTTCTAACTTGGGCCCAAATTGTAAAATGGTCTTATCTATTGGCGATTTCGTTCCAATTCACATTCCAAGTAATATTCGGCATGCTAATTACATTGCCGGTTGCCAAATTGCATTATCTCTTATAGTTTCCGAGATATGGACTATCGATAATTTACACCTTAGGCTCCGCTTCTAACTTGGGCCCAAATTGTAAAATGGTCTTATCTATTGGCGATTTCGTTCCAATTCACATTCCAAGTAATATTCGGCATGCTAATTACATTGCCGGTTGCCAAATTGCATTATCTCTTATAGTTTCCGAGATATGGACTATCGATAATTTACACCTTAGGCTCTGCTTCTAACTTGGGCCCAAATTGTAAAATGGTCTTCTCTATTGGCGATTTCGTTCCAATTCACATTCCAAGTAATATTCGGCATGCTAATTACATTGCCGGTTGCCAAATTGCATTATCTCTTATAGTTTCCGAGATATGGACTATCGATAATTTACACCTTAGGCTCTGCTTCTAACTTGGGCCCAAATTGTAAAATGGTCTTCTCTATTGGCGATTTCGTTCCAATTCACATTCCAAGTAATATTCGGCATGCTAATACATTGCCGGTTGCCAAATTGCATTATCTCTTATAGTTTCCGAGATATGGACTACGATAATTTACACCTTAGGCTCTGCTTCTAACTTGGGCTCAAATTGTAAAATCGTCTTATCTATTGGCGATTTCGTTCCAATTCACATTCCAAGTAATATTCGGCATGCTAATTACATTGCCGGTTGCCAAATTGCATTATCTCTTATAGTTTCCGAGATATGGACTATCGATAATTTACACCTTAGGCTCTGCTTCTAACTTGGGCCCAAATTGTAAAATGGTCTTATCTATTGGCGATTTCGTTCCAATTCACATTCCAAGTAATATTCGGCATGCTAATACATTGCCGGTTGCCAAATTGCATTATCTCTTATAGTTTCCGAGATATGGACTATCGATAATTTACACCTTAGGCTCTGCTTCTAACTTGGGCTCAAATTGTAAAATCGTCTTATCTATTGGCGATTTCGTTCCAATTCACATTCCAAGTAATATTCGGCATGCTAATTACATTGCCGGTTGCCAAATTGCATTATCTCTTATAGTTTCCGAGATATGGACTATCGGTAATTTACACCTTAGGCTCTGCTTCTAACTTGGCCCCAAATTGTAAAATGGTCTTATCTATTGGCGATTTCGTTCCAATTCACATTCCAAGTAATATCCGGCATGCTAATTACATTGCCGGTTGCCAAATTGAATTATCTCTTATAGTTTCCGAGATATGGACTATCGATAATTTACACCTTAGGCTCTGCTTCTAACTTGGGCCCAAATTGTAAAATGGTCTTACCTATTGGCGATTTCGTTCCAATTCACATTCCAAGTAATATTCGGCATGCTAATTACATTGCCGGTTGGCAAATTGCATTATCTATTATAGTTTCCGAGATATATACTATCGATAATTTACACCTTAGGCTCTGCTTCTAACTTGGGCCCAAATTGTAAAATGGTCTTATCTATTGGCGATTTCGTTCCAATTCACATTCCAAGTAATATTCGGCATGCTAATTACATTGCCGGTTGCCAAATTGCATTATCTCTTATAGTTTCCGAGATATGGACTATCGATAATTTACACCTTAGGCTCTGCTTCTAACTTGGGCCCAAATTGTAATATGGTCTTATCTATTGGCGATTTCGTTCCAATTCACATTCCAAGTAATATTCGGCATGCTAATTACATTGCCGGTTGCCAAATTGCATTATCTCTTATAGTTTCCGAGATATGGACTATCGATAATTTACGCCTTAGGCTCTGCTTCTAACTTGGGCCCAAATTGTAAAATGGTCTTATCTATTGGCGATTTCGTTCCAATTCACATTCCAAGTAATATTCGGCATGCTAATTACATTGCCGGTTGCCAAATTGCATTATCTCTTATAGTTTCCGAGATATGGACTATCGATAATTTACACCTTAGGCTCTGCTTCTAACTTGGGCCCAAATTGTAAAATGGTCTTATCTATTGGCGATTTCGTTCCAATTCACATTCCAAGTAATATTCGGCATACTAATTACATTGCCGGTTGCCCAATTGCATTATCTCTTATAGTTTCCGAGATATGGACTATCGATAATTTACACCTTAGGCTCTGCTTCTAACTTGGGCCCAAATTGTAAAATGGTCTTATCTATTGGCGATTTCGTTCCAATTCACATTCCAAGTAATATTCGGCATGCTAATTACATTGCCGGTTGCCAAATTGCATTATCTCTTATAGTTTCCGAGATATGGACTATCGATAATTTACACCTTAGGCTCTGCTTCTAACTTGGGCCCAAATTGTAAAATGGTCTTACCTATTGGCGATTTCGTCCATCGATCGATGGACGAACCTCCAAGTAATATTCGGCATGCTAATTACATTGCCGGTTGCGAAATTGCATTATCTCTTATAGTTTCCGAGATATGGACTATCGATAATTTACATCTTAGGCTCTGCTTCTAACTTGGGCCCAAATTGTAAAATGGTCTTATCTATTGGCGATTTCGTTCCAATTCACATTCCAAGTAATATTCGGCATGCTAATTACATTGCCGGTTGCCAAATTGCATTATCTCTTATAGTTTCCGAGATATGGACTATCGATAATTTACACCTTAGGCTCTGCTTCTAACTTGGGCCCAAATTGTAAAATGGTCTTATCTATTGGCGATTTCGTTCCAATTCACATTCCAAGTAATATTCGGCATGCTAATTACATTGCCGGTTGCCAAATTGCATTATCTCTTATAGTTTCCGAGATATGGACTATCGATAATTTACACCTTAGGCTCTGCTTCTAACTTGGGCCCAAATTGTAAAATGGTCTTATCTATTGGCGATTTCGTTCCAATTCACATTCCAAGTAATATTCGGCATGCTAATTACATTGCCGGTTGCCAAATTGCATTATCTCTTATAGTTTCCGAGATATGGACTATCGATAATTTACACCTTAGGCTCTGCTTCTAACTTGGGCCCAAATTGTAAAATGGTCTTATCTATTGGCGATTTCGTTCCAATTCACATTCCAAGTAATATTCGGCATGCTAATTACATTGCCGGTTGCCAAATTGCATTATCTCTTATAGTTTCCGAGATATGGACTATCGATAATTTACACCTTAGGCTCTGCTTCTAACTTGGGCCCAAATTGTAAAATGGTCTTATCTATTGGCGATTTCGTTCCAATTTACATTCCAAGTAATATTCGGCATGCTAATTACATTGCCGGTTGCCAAATTGCATTATCTCTTATAGTTTCCGAGATATGGACTATCGATAATTTACACCTTAGGCTCTGCTTCTAACTTGGGCCCAAATTGTAAAATGGTCTTCTCTATTGGCGATTTCGTTCCATTTCACATTCCAAGTAATATTCGGCATGCTAATTACATTGCCGGTTGCCAAATTGTATTATCTCTTATAGTTTCCGAGATATGGACTATCGATAATTTACACCTTAGGCTCTGCTTCTAACTTGGGCCCAAATTGTAAAATGGTCTTATCTATTGGCGATTTCGTTCCAATTCACATTCCAAGTAATATTCGGCATGCTAATACATTGCCGGTTGCCAAATTGCATTATCTCTTATAGTTTCCGAGATATGGACTATCGATAATTTACACCTTAGGCTCTGCTTCTAACTTGGGCTCAAATTGTAAAATCGTCTTATCTATTGGCGATTTCGTTCCAATTCACATTCCAAGTAATATTCGGCATGCTAATTACATTGCCGGTTGCCAAATTGCATTATCTCTTATAGTTTCCGAGATATGGACTATCGATAATTTACACCTTAGGCTCTGCTTCTAACTTGGGCCCAAATTGTAAAATGGTCTTATCTATTGGCGATTTCGTTCCAATTCACATTCCAAGTAATATTCGGCATGCTAATACATTGCCGGTTGCCAAATTGCATTATCTCTTATAGTTTCCGAGATATGGACTATCGATAATTTACACCTTAGGCTCTGCTTCTAACTTGGGCTCAAATTGTAAAATCGTCTTATCTATTGGCGATTTCGTTCCAATTCACATTCGAAGTAATATTCGGCATGCTAATTACATTGCCGGTTGCCAAATTGCATTATCTCTTATAGTTTCCGAGATATGGACTATCGATAATTTACACCTTAGGCTCTGCTTCTAACTTGGGCCCAAATTGTAAAATGGTCTTGTCTATTGGCGATTTCGTTCCAATTCACATTCCAAGTAATATTCGGCATGCTAATTACATTGCCGGTTGCCAAATTGCATTATCTCTTATAGTTTCCGAGATATGGACTATCGATAATTTACACCTTAGGCTCTGCTTCTAACTTGGGCCCAAATTGTAAAATGGTCTTATCTATTGGCGATTTCGTTCCAATTCACATTCCAAGTAATATTCGGCATGCTAATTACATTGCCGGTTGCCAAATTGCATTATCTCTTATAGTTTCCGAGATATGGACTATCGATAATTTACACCTTAGGCTCTGCTTCTAACTTGGGCCCAAATTGTAAAATGGTCTTCTCTATTGGCGATTTCGTTCCAATTCACATTCCAAGTAATATTCGGCATGCTAATTACATTGCCGGTTGCCAAATTGCATTATCTCTTATAGTTTCCGAGATATGGACTATCGATAATTTACACCTTAGGCTCTGCTTCTAACTTGGGCCCAAATTGTAAAATGGTCTTATCTATTGGCGATTTCGTTCCAATTCACATTCCAAGTAATATTCGGCATGCTAATACATTGCCGGTTGCCAAATTGCATTATCTCTTATAGTTTCCGAGATATGGACTATCGATAATTTACACCTTAGGCTCTGCTTCTAACTTGGGCTCAAATTGTAAAATCGTCTTATCTATTGGCGATTTCGTTCCAATTCACATTCCAAGTAATATTCGGCATGCTAATTACATTGCCGGTTGCCAAATTGCATTATCTCTTATAGTTTCCGAGATATGGACTATCGATAATTTACACCTTAGGCTCTGCTTCTAACTTGGGCCCAAATTGTAAAATGGTCTTATCTATTGGCGATTTCGTTCCAATTCACATTCCAAGTAATATTCGGCATGCTAATTACATTGCCGGTTGCCAAATTGCATTATCTCTTATAGTTTCCGAGATATGGACTATCGATAATTTACACCTTAGGCTCTGCTTCTAACTTGGGCCCAAATTGTAAAATGGTCTTATCTATTGGCGATTTCGTTCCAATTCACATTCCAAGTAATATTCGGCATGCTAATTACATTGCCGGTTGCCAAATTGCATTATCTCTTATAGTTTCCGAGATATGGACTATCGATAATTTACACCTTAGGCTCTGCTTCTAACTTGGGCCCAAATTGTAAAATGGTCTTATCTATTGGCGATTTCGTTCCAATTCACATTCCAAGTAATATTCGGCATGCTAATTACATTGCCGGTTGCCAAATTGCATTATCTCTTATAGTTTCCGAGATATGGACTATCGATAATTTACACCTTAGGCTCTGCTTCTAACTTGGGCCCAAATTGTAAAATGGTCTTATCTATTGGCGATTTCGTTCCAATTCACATTCCAAGTAATATTCGGCATGCTAATTACATTGCCGTTTGCCAAATTGCATTATCTCTTATAGTTTCCGAGATATGGACTATCGATAATTTACACCTTAGGCTCTGCTTCTAACTTGGGCCCAAATTGTAAAATGGTCTTCTCTATTGGCGATTTCGTTCCAATTCACATTCCAAGTAATATTCGGCATGCTAATTACATTGCCGGTTGCCAAATTGTATTATCTCTTATAGTTTCCGAGATATGGACTATCGATAATTTACACCTTAGGCTATGCTTCTAACTTGGGCCCAAATTGTAAAATGGTCTTATCTATTGGCGATTTCGTTCCAATTCACATTCCAAGTAATATTCGGCATGCTAATACATTGCCGGTTGCCAAATTGCATTATCTCTTATAGTTTCCGAGATATGGACTATCGATAATTTACACCTTAGGCTCTGCTTCTAACTTGGGCTCAAATTGTAAAATCGTCTTATCTATTGGCGATTTCGTTCCAATTCACATTCCAAGTAATATTCGGCATGCTAATTACATTGCCGGTTGCCAAATTGCATTATCTCTTATAGTTTCCGAGATATGGACTATCGATAATTTACACCTTAGGCTCTGCTTCTAACTTGGGCCCAAATTGTAAAATGGTCTTATCTATTGGCGATTTCGTTCCAATTCACATTCCAAGTAATATTCGGCATGCTAATACATTGCCGGTTGCCAAATTGCATTATCTCTTATAGTTTCCGAGATATGGACTATCGATAATTTACACCTTAGGCTCTGCTTCTAACTTGGGCTCAAATTGTAAAATCGTCTTATCTATTGGCGATTTCGTTCCAATTCACATTCGAAGTAATATTCGGCATGCTAATTACATTGCCGGTTGCCAAATTGCATTATCTCTTATAGTTTCCGAGATATGGACTATCGATAATTTACACCTTAGGCTCTGCTTCTAACTTGGGCCCAAATTGTAAAATGGTCTTATCTATTGGCGATTTCGTTCCAATTCACATTCCAAGTAATATTCGACATGCTAATTACATTGCCGGTTGCCAAATTGCATTATCTCTTATAGTTTCCGAGATATGGACTATCGATAATTTACACCTTAGGCTCTGCTTCTAACTTGGGCCCAAATTGTAAAATGGTCTTATCTATTGGCGATTTCGTTCCAATTCACATTCCAAGTAATATTCGGCATGCTAATTACATTGCCGGTTGCCAAATTGCATTATCTCTTATAGTTTCCGAGATATGGACTATCGATAATTTACACCTTAGGCTCTGCTTCTAACTTGGGCCCAAATTGTAAAATGGTCTTCTCTATTGGCGATTTCGTTCCAATTCACATTCCAAGTAATATTCGGCATGCTAATTACATTGCCGGTTGCCAAATTGCATTATCTCTTATAGTTTCCGAGATATGGACTATCGATAATATACACCTTAGGCTCTGCTTCTAACTTGGGCCCAAATTGTAAAATGGTCTTATCTATTGGCGATTTCGTTCCAATTCACATTCCAAGTAATATTCGGCATACTAATTACATTGCCGGTTGCCCAATTGCATTATCTCTTATAGTTTCCGAGATATGGACTATCGATAATTTACACCTTAGGCTCTGCTTCTAACTTGGGCCCAAATTGTAAAATGGGCTTATCTATTGGCGATTTCGTTCCAACTCACACTCCAAGTAATATTCGGCATGCTAATTACATTGCCGGTTGCGAAATTGCATTATCTCTTATAGTTTCCGAGATATGGACTATCAATAATTTACACCTTAGGCTCTGCTTCTAACTTGGGCCCAAATTGTAAAATGGTCTTATCTATTGGCGATTTCGTTCCAATTCACATTCCAAGTAATATTCGGCATGCTAATTACATTGCCGGTTGCCAAATTGCATTATCTCTTATAGTTTCCGAGATATGGACTATCGATAATTTACACCTTAGGCTCTGCTTCTAACTTGGGCCCAAATTGTAAAATGGTCTTATCTATTGGCGATTTCGTTCCAATTCACATTCCAAGTAATATTCGGCATGCTAATTACATTGCCGGTTGCCAAATTGCATTATCTCTTATAGTTTCCGAGATATGGACTATCGATAATTTACACCTTAGGCTCTGCTTCTAACTTGGGCCCAAATTGTAAAATGGTCTTATCTATTGGCGATTTCGTTCCAATTCACATTCCAAGTAATATTCGGCATGCTAATTACATTGCCGGTTGCCAAATTGCATTATCTCTTATAGTTTCCGAGATATGGACTATCGATAATTTACACCTTAGGCTCTGCTTCTAACTTGGGCCCAAATTGTAAAATGGACTTCTCTATTGGCGATTTCGTTCCAATTCACATTCCAAGTAATATTCGGCATGCTAATTACATTGCCGGTTGCCAAATTGCATTATCTCTTATAGTTTCCGAGATATGGACTATCGATAATTTACACCTTAGGCTGTGCTTCTAACTTGGGCCCAAATTGTAAAAAGGTCTTATCTATTGGCGATTTCGTTCCAATTCACATTCCAAGTAATATTCGGCATGCTAATACATTGCCGGTTGCCAAATTGCATTATCTCTTATAGTTTCCGAGATATGGACTACGATAATTTACACCTTAGGCTCTGCTTCTAACTTGGGCTCAAATTGTAAAATCGTCTTATCTATTGGCGATTTCGTTCCAATTCACATTCCAAGTAATATTCGGCATGCTAATTACATTGCCGGTTGCCAAATTGCATTATCTCTTATAGTTTCCGAGATATGGACTATCGATAATTTACACCTTAGGCTCTGCTTCTAACTTGGGCCCAAATTGTAAAATGGTCTTATCTATTGGCGATTTCGTTCCAATTCACATTCCAAGTAATATTCGGCATGCTAATACATTACCGGTTGCCAAATTGCATTATCTCTTATAGTTTCCGAGATATGGACTATCGATAATTTACACCTTAGGCTCTGCTTCTAACTTGGGCTCAAATTGTAAAATCGTCTTATCTATTGGCGATTTCGTTCCAATTCACATTCCAAGTAATATTCGGCATGCTAATTACATTGCCGGTTGCCAAATTGCATTATCTCTTATAGTTTCCGAGATATGGACTATCGGTAATTTACACCTTAGGCTCTACTTCTAACTTGGGCCCAAATTGTAAAATGGTCTTATCTATTGGCGATTTCGTTCCAATTCACATTCCAAGTAATATCCGGCATGCTAATTACATTGCCGGTTGCCAAATTGAATTATCTCTTATAGTTTCCGAGATATGGACTATCGATAATTTACACCTTAGGCTCTGCTTCTAACTTGGGCCCAAATTGTAAAATGGTCTTACCTATTGGCGATTTCGTTCCAATTCACATTCCAAGTAATATTCGGCATGCTAATTACATTGCCGGTTGGCAAATTGCATTATCTATTATAGTTTCCGAGATATGGACTATCGATAATTTACACCTTAGGCTCTGCTTCTAACTTGGGCCCAAATTGTAAAATGGTCTTACCTATTGGCGATTTCGTTCCAATTCACATTCCAAGTAATATTCGGCATGCTAATTACATTGCCGGTTGCCAAATTGAATTATCTCTTATAGTTTCCTAGATATGGACTATCGATAATTTACACCTTAGGCTCTGCTTCTAACTTGGGCCCAAATTGTAAAATGGTCTTACCTATTGGCGATTTCGTTCCAATTCACATTCCAAGTAATATTCGGCATGCTAATTACATTGCCGGTTGCCAAATTGCATTATCTCTTATAGTTTCCGAGATATGGACTATCGATAATTTACACCTTAGGCTCTGCTTCTAACTCGGGCCCAAATTGTAATATGATCTTATCTATTGGCGATTTCGTTCCAATTCACATTCCAAGTAATATTCGGCATGCTAATTACATTGCCGGTTGCCAAATTGCATTATCTCTTATAGTTTCCGAGATATGGACTATCGATAATTTACGCCTTAGGCTCTGCTTCTAACTTGGGCCCAAATTGTAAAATGGTCTTATCTATTGGCGATTTCGTTCCAATTCACATTCCAAGTAATATTCGGCATGCTAATTACATTGCCGGTTGCCAAATTGCATTATCTCTTATAGTTTCCGAGATATGGACTATCGATAATTTACACTTTAGGCTCTGCTTCTAACTTGGGCCCAAATTGTAAAATGGCCTTATCTATTGGCGATTTCGTTCCAATTCACATTCCAAGTAATATTCGGCATGCTAATTACATTGCCGGTTGCCAAATTGCATTATCTCTTATAGTTTCCGAGATATGGACTATCGATAATTTACACCTTAGGCTCTGCTTCTAACTTGGGCCCAAATTGTAAAATGGTCTTATCTATTGGCGATTTCGTTCCAATTCACATTCCAAGTAATATTCGGCATACTAATTACATTGCCGGTTGCCCAATTGCATTATCTCTTATAGTTTCCGAGATATGGACTATCGATAATTTACACCTTAGGCTCTGCTTCTAACTTGGGCCCAAATTGTAAAATGGTCTTATCTATTGGCGATTTCGTTCCAATTCACATTCCAAGTAATATTCGGCATGCTAATTACATTGCCGGTTGCCAAATTGCATTATCTCTTATAGTTTCCGAGATATGGACTATCGATAATTTACATCTTAGGCTCTGCTTCTAACTTGGGCCCAAATTGTAAAATGGTCTTATCTATTGGCGATTTCGTTCCAATTCACATTCCAAGTAATATTCGGCATGCTAATTACATTGCCGGTTGCCAAATTGCATTATCTCTTATAGTTTCCGAGATATGGACTATCGATAATTTACACCTTAGGCTCTGCTTCTAACTTGGGCCCAAATTGTAAAATGGTCTTATCTATTGGCGATTTCGTTCCAATTCACATTCCAAGTAATATTCGGCATGCTAATTACATTGCCGGTTGCCAAATTGCATTATCTCTTATAGTTTCCGAGATATGGACTATCGATAATTTACACCTTAGGCTCTGCTTCTAACTTGGGCCCAAATTGTAAAATGGTCTTATCTATTGGCGATTTCGTTCCAATTCACATTCCAAGTAATATTCGGCATGCTAATTACATTGCCGGTTGCCAAATTGCATTATCTCTTATAGTTTCCGAGATATGGACTATCGATAATTTACACCTTAGGCTCTGCTTCTAACTTGGGCCCAAATTGTAAAATGGTCTTCTCTATTGGCGATTTCGTTCCAATTCACATTCCAAGTAATATTCGGCATGCTAATTACATTGCCGGTTGCCAAATTGTATTATCTCTTATAGTTTCCGAGATATGGACTATCGATAATTTACACCTTAGGCTCTGCTTCTAACTTGGGCCCAAATTGTAAAATGGTCTTATCTATTGGCGATTTCGTTCCAATTCACATTCCAAGTAATATTCGGCATGCTAATACATTGCCGGTTGCCAAATTGCATTATCTCTTATAGTTTCCGAGATATGGACTATCGATAATTTACACCTTAGGCTCTGCTTCTAACTTGGGCTCAAATTGTAAAATCGTCTTATCTATTGGCGATTTCATTCCAATTCACATTCCAAGTAATATTCGGCATGCTAATTACATTGCCGGTTGCCAAATTGCATTATCTCTTATAGTTTCCGAGATATGGACTATCGATAATTTACACCTTAGGCTCTGCTTCTAACTTGGGCCCAAATTGTAAAATGGTCTTATCTATTGGCGATTTCGTTCCAATTCACATTCCAAGTAATATTCGGCATGCTAATACATTGCCGGTTGCCAAATTGCATTATCTCTTATAGTTTCCGAGATATGGACTATCGATAATTTACACCTTAGGCTCTGCTTCTAACTTGGGCTCAAATTGTAAAATCGTCTTATCTATTGGCGATTTCGTTCCAATTCACATTCGAAGTAATATTCGGCATGCTAATTACATTGCCGGTTGCCAAATTGCATTATCTCTTATAGTTTCCGAGATATGGACTATCGATAATTTACACCTTAGGCTCTGCTTCTAACTTGGGCCCAAATTGTAAAATGGTCTTATCTATTGGCGATTTCGTTCCAATTCACATTCCAAGTAATATTCGGCATGCTAATTACATTGCCGGTTGCCAAATTGCATTATCTCTTATAGTTTCCGAGATATGGACTATCGATAATTTACACCTTAGGCTCTGCTTCTAACTTGGGCCCAAATTGTAAAATGGTCTTCTCTATTGGCGATTTCGTTCCAATTCACATTCCAAGTAATATTCGGCATGCTAATTACATTGCCGGTTGCCAAATTGCATTATCTCTTATAGTTTCCGAGATATGGACTATCGATAATTTACACCTTAGGCTCTGCTTCTAACTTGGGCTCAAATTGTAAAATCGTCTTATCTATTGGCGATTTCATTCCAATTCACATTCCAAGTAATATTCGGCATGCTAATTACATTGCCGGTTGCCAAATTGCATTATCTCTTATAGTTTCCGAGATATGGACTATCGATAATTTACACCTTAGGCTCTGCTTCTAACTTGGGCCCAAATTGTAAAATGGTCTTATCTATTGGCGATTTCGTTCCAATTCACATTCCAAGTAATATTCGGCATGCTAATACATTGCCGGTTGCCAAATTGCATTATCTCTTATAGTTTCCGAGATATGGACTATCGATAATTTACACCTTAGGCTCTGCTTCTAACTTGGGCTCAAATTGTAAAATCGTCTTATCTATTGGCGATTTCGTTCCAATTCACATTCCAAGTAATATTCGGCATGCTAATTACATTGCCGGTTGCCAAATTGCATTATCTCTTATAGTTTCCGAGATATGGACTATCGATAATTTACACCTTAGGCTCTGCTTCTAACTTGGGCCCAAATTGTAAAATGGTCTTATCTATTATCGATTTCGTTCCAATTCACATTCCAAGTAATATTCGGCATGCTAATTACATTGCCGGTTGCCAAATTGCATTATCTCTTATAGTTTCCGAGATATGGACTATCGATAATTTACACCTTAGGCTCTGCTTCTAACTTGGGCCCAAATTGTAAAATGGTCTTATCTATTGGCGATTTCGTTCCAATTCACATTCCAAGTAATATTCGGCATGCTAATTACATTGCCGGTTGCCAAATTGCATTATCTCTTATAGTTTCCGAGATATGGACTATCGATAATTTACACCTTAGGCTCTGCTTCTAACTTGGGCCCAAATTGTAAAATGGTCTTATCTATTGGCGATTTCGTTCCAATTCACATTCCAAGTAATATTCGGCATGCTAATTACATTGCCGGTTGCCAAATTGCATTATCTCTTATAGTTTCCGAGATATGGACTATCGATAATTTACACCTTAGGCTCTGCTTCTAACTTGGGCCCAAATTGTAAAATGGTCTTATCTATTGGCGATTTCGTTCCAATTCACATTCCAAGTAATATTCGGCATGCTAATTACATTGCCGGTTGCCAAATTGCATAATCTCTTATAGTTTCCAAGATATGGACTATCGATAATTTACACCTTAGGCTCTGCTTCTAACTTGGGCCCAAATTGTAAAATGGTCTTCTCTATTGGCGATTTCGTTCCAATTCATATTCCAAGTAATATTCGGCATGCTAATTACATTGCCGGTTGCCAAATTGTATTATCTCTTATAGTTTCCGAGATATGGACTATCGATAATTTACACCTTAGGCTCTGCTTCTAACTTGGGCCCAAATTGTAAAATGGTCTTATCTATTGGCGATTTCGTTCCAATTCACATTCCAAGTAATATTCGGCATGCTAATACATTGCCGGTTGCCAAATTGCATTATCTCTTATAGTTTCCAAGATATGGACTATCGATAATTTACACCTTAGGCTCTGCTTCTAACTTGGGCTCAAATTGTAAAATCGTCTTATCTATTGGCGATTTCGTTCCAATTCACATTCCAAGTAATATTCGGCATGCTAATTACATTGCCGGTTGCCAAATTGCATTATCTCTTATAGTTTCCGAAATATGGACTATCGATAATTTACACCTTAGGCTCTGCTTCTAACTTGGGCCCAAATTGTAAAATGGTCTTATCTATTGGCGATTTCGTTCCAATTCACATTCCAAGTAATATTCGGCATGCTAATACATTGCCGGTTGCCAAATTGCATTATCTCTTATAGTTTCCGAGATATGGACTATCGATAATTTACACCTTAGGCTCTGCTTCTAACTTGGGCTCAAATTGTAAAATCGTCTTATCTATTGGCGATTTCGTTCCAATTCACATTCGAAGTAATATTCGGCATGCTAATTACATTGCCGGTTGCCAAATTGCATTATCTCTTATAGTTTCCGAGATATGGACTATCGATAATTTACACCTTAGGCTCTGCTTCTAACTTGGGCCCAAATTGTAAAATGGTCTTATCTATTGGCGATTTCGTTCCAATTCACATTCCAAGTAATATTCGGCATGCTAATTACATTGCCGGTTGCCAAATTGCATTATCTCTTATAGTTTCCGAGATATGGACTATCGATAATTTACACCTTAGGCTCTGCTTCTAACTTGGGCCCAAATTGTAAAATGGTCTTATCTATTGGCGATTTCGTTCCAATTCACATTCCAAGTAATATTCGGCATGCTAATTACATTGCCGGTTGCCAAATTGCATTATCTCTTATAGTTTCCGAGATATGGACTATCGATAATTTACACCTCAGGCTCTGCTTCTAACTTGGGCCCAAATTGTAAAATGGTCTTCTCTATTGGCGATTTCGTTCCAATTCACATTCCAAGTAATATTCGGCATGCTAATTACATTGCCGGTTGCCAAATTGCATTATCTCTTATAGTTTCCGAGATATGGACTATCGATAATTTACACCTTAGGCTCTGCTTCTAACTTGGGCCCAAATTGTAAAATGGTCTTATCTATTGGCGATTTCGTTCCAATTCACATTCCAAGTAATATTCGGCATGCTAATACATTGCCGGTTGCCAAATTGCATTATCTCTTATAGTTTCCGAGATATGGACTATCGATAATTTACACCTTAGGCTCTGCTTCTAACTTGGGCCCAAATTGTAAAATGGTCTTATCTATTGGCGATTTCGTTCCAATTCACATTCCAAGTAATATTCGGCATGCTAATACATTGCCGGTTGCCAAATTGCATTATCTCTTATAGTTTCCGAGATATGGACTATCGATAATTTACACCTTAGGCTCTGCTTCTAACTTGGGCCCAAATTGTAAAATGGTCTTATCTATTGGCGATTTCGTTCCAATTCACATTCCAAGTAATATTCGGCATGCTAATACATTGCCGGTTGCCAAATTGCATTATCTCTTATCGTTTCCGAGATATGGACTATCGATAATTTACACCTTAGGCTCTGCTTCTAACTTGGGCTCAAATTGTAAAATCGTCTTATCTATTGGCGATTTCGTTCCAATTCACATTCCAAGTAATATTCGGCATGCTAATACATTGCCGGTTGCCAAATTGCATTATCTCTTATAGTTTCCGAGATATGGACTATCGATAATTTACACCTTAGGCTCTGCTTCTAACTTGGGCTCAAATTGTAAAATCGTCTTATCTATTGGCGATTTCGTTCCAATTCACATTCGAAGTAATATGCGGCATGCTAATTACATTGCCGGTTGCCAAATTGCATTATCTCTTATAGTTTCCGAGATATGGACTATCGATAATTCACACCTTAGGCTCTGCTTCTAACTTGGGCCCAAATTGTAAAATGGTCTTATCTATTGGCGATTTCGTTCCAATTCACATTCCAAGTAATATTCGGCATGCTAATTACATTGCCGGTTGCCAAATTGCATTATCTCTTATAGTTTCCGAGATATGGACTATCGATAATTTACACCTTAGGCTCTGCTTCTAACTTGGGCCCAAATTGTAAAATGGTCTTATCTATTGGCGATTTCGTTCCAATTCACATTCCAAGTAATATTCGGCATGCTAATTACATTGCCGGTTGCCAAATTGCATTATCTCTTATAGTTTCCGAGATATGGACTATCGATAATTTACACCTTAGGCTCTGCTTCTAACTTGGGCCCAAATTGTAAAATGGTCTTATCTATTGGCGATTTCGTTCCAATTCACATCCAAGTAATATTCGGCATGCTAATTACATTGCCGGTTGCCAAATTGCATTATCTCTTATAGTTTCCGAGATATGGACTATCGATAATTTACACCTTAGGCTCTGCTTCTAACTTGGGCCCAAATTGTAAAATGGCCTTATCTATTGGCGATTTCGTTCCAATTCACATTCCAAGTAATACTCGGCATGCTGATTACATTGCCGGTTGCCAAATTGCATTATCTCTTATAGTTTCAGAGATATGGACTATCGATAATTTACACCTTAGGCTCTGCTTCTAACTTGGGCCCAAATTGTAAAATGGTCTTATCTATTGGCGATTTCGTTCCAATTCACAGTCCAAGTAATATTCGGCATGCTAATTACATTGCCTGTTGCCAAATTGCATTATCTCTTATAGTTTCCGAGATATGGACTATCGATAATTTACACCTTAGGCTCTGCTTCTAACTTGGGCCCAAATTGTAAAATGGTCTTATCTATTGGCGATTTCGTTCCAATTCACATTCCAAGTAATATTCGGCATGCTAATTACATTGCCGGTTGCCAAATTGCATTATCTCTTATAGTTTCCGAGATATGGACTATCGGTAATTTACACCTTAGGCTCTGCTTCTAACTTGGGCCCAAATTGTAAAATGGTCTTATCTATTGGCGATTTCGTTCCAATTCACATTCCAAGTAATATCCGGCATGCTAATTACATTGCCGATTGCCAAATTGAATTATCTCTTATAGTTTCCGAGATATGGACTATCGATAATTTACACCTTAGGCTCTGCTTCTAACTTGGGCCCAAATTGTAAAATGGTCTTACCTATTGGCGATTTCGTTCCAATTCACATTCCAAGTAATATTCGGCATGCTAATTACATTGCCGGTTGCCAAATTGCATTATCTCTTATAGTTTCCGAGATATGGACTATCGATAATTTACATCTTAGGTTCTGCTTCTAACTTGGGCCCAAATTGTAAAATGGTCTTATCTATTGGCGATTTCGTTCCAATTCACATTCCAAGTAATATTCGGCATGCTAATTTCATTGCCGGTTGCCAAATTGCATTATCTCTTATAGTTTCCGAGATATCGACTATCGATAATTTACACCTTAGGCTCTGCTTCTAACTTGGGCCCAAATTGTAAAATGGTCTTATCTATTGCCGATTTCGTTCCAATTCACATTCCAAGTAATATTCGGCATGCTAATTACATTGCCGGTTGCCAAATTGCATTAGCTCTTATAGTTTCCGAGATATGGACTATCGATAATTTACACCTTAAGCTCTGCTTCTAACTTGGGCCCAAATTGTAAAATGGTCTTATCTATTGGCGATTTCATTCCAATTCACATTCCAAGTAATATTCGGCATGCTAATTACATTGCCGGTTGCCAAATTGCATTATCTCTTATAGTTTCCGAGATATGGACTATCGATAATTTACACCTTAGGCTCTGCTTCTAACTTGGACCCAAATTGTAAAATGGTCTTATCTATTGGCGATTTCGTTCCAATTCACATTCCAAGTAATATTCGGCATGCTAATTACATTGCCGGTTGCCAAATTGCATTATCTCTTGTAGTTTCCGAGATATGGACTATCGATAATTTACACCTTAGGCTCTGCTTCTAACTTGGGCCCAAATTGTAAAATGGTCTTATCTATTGGCGATTTCGTTCCAATTCACATTCCAAGTAATATCCGGCATGCTAATTACATTGCCGGTTGCCAAATTGAATTATCTCTTATAGTTTCCGAGATATTGACTATCGATAATTTACACCTTAGGCTCTGCTTCTAACTTGGGCCCAAATTGTAAAATGGTCTTACCTATTGGCGATTTCGTTCCAATTCACATTCCAAGTAATATTCGGCATGCTAATTACATTGCCGGTTGCCAAATTGAATTATCTCTTATAGTTTCCGAGATATGGACTATCGATAATTTACACCTTAGGCTCTGCTTCTAACTTGGGCCCAAATTGTAAAATGGTCTTACCTATTGGCGATTTCGTTCCAATTCACATTCCAAGTAATATTCGGCATGCTAATTACATTGCCGGTTGCCAAATTGCATTATCTCTTATAGTTTCCGAGATATGGACTATCGATTATTTACATCTTAGGCTCTGCTCCTAACTTGGGCCCAAATTGTAAAATGGTCTTATCTATTGGCGATTTCGTTCCAATTCACATTCCAAGTAATATTCGGCATGCTAATTACATTGCCGGTTGCCAAATTGCATTATCTCTTATAGTTTCCGAGATATGGACTATCGATAATTTACACCTTAGGCTCTGCTTCTAACTTGGGCCCAAATTGTAAAATGGTCTTATCTATTGGCGATTTCGTTCCAATTCACATTCCAAGTAATACTCGGCATGCTGATTACATTGCCGGTTGCCAAATTGCATTATCTCTTATAGTTTCCGAGATATGGACTATCGATTATTTACATCTTAAGCTCTGCTTCTAACTTGGGCCCAAATTGTAAAATGGTCTTATCTATTGGCGATTTCGTTCCAATTCACATTCCAAGTAATATTCGGCATGCTAATTACATTGCCGGTTGCCAAATTGCATTATCTCTTATAGTTTCCGAGATATGGACTATCGATAATTTACACCTTAGGCTCTGCTTCTAACTTGGGCCCAAATTGTAAAATGGCCTTATCTATTGGCGATTTCGTTCCAATTCACATTCCAAGTAATACTCGGCATGCTGATTACATTGCCGGTTGCCAAATTGCATTATCTCTTATAGTTTCAGAGATATGGACTATCGATAATTTACACCTTAGGCTCTGCTTCTAACTTGGGCCCAAATTGTAAAATGGTCTTATCTATTGGCGATTTCGTTCCAATTCACATTCCAAGTAATATTCGGCATGCTAATTACATTGCCGGTTGCCAAATTGCATTATCTCTTATAGTTTCCGAGATATGGACTATCGATAATTTACACCTTAGGCTCTGCTTCTAATTTGGGCCCAAATTGTAAAATGGTCTTATCTATTGGCGATTTCGTTCCAATTCACATTCCAAGTAATATTCGGCATGCTAATTACATTGCCGGTTGCCAAATTGCATTATCTCTTATAGTTTCCGAGATATGGACTATCGATAATTTACTCCTTAGGCTCTGCTTCTAACTTGGGCCCAAATTGTAAAATGGTCTTCTCTATTGGCGATTTCGTTCCAATTCACATTTCAAGTAATATTCGGCATGCTAATTACATTGCCGGTTGCCAAATTGCATTATCTCTTATAGTTTCCGAGATATGGACTATCTATAATTTACACCTTAGGCTCTGCTTCTAACTTGGGCCCAAATTGTAAAATGGTCTTATCTATTGGCGATTTCGTTCCAATTCCCATTCCAAGTAATATTCGGCATTCTAATTACATTGCCGGTTGCCAAATTGCATTATCTCTTATAGTTTCCGAGATATGGACTATCGATAATTTACACCTTGGGCTCTGCTTCTAACTTGGGCCCAAATTATAAAATCGTCTTATCTATTGGCGATTTCGTTCCAATTCACATTCCAAGTAATATTCGGCATGCTAATTACATTGCCGGTTGCCAAATTGCATTATCTCTTGTAGTTTCCGAGATATGGACTATCGATAATTTACACCTTAGGCTCTGCTTCTAACTTGGGCCCAAATTGTAAAATGGCCTTATCTATTGGCGATTTCGTTCCAATTCACATTCCAAGTAATACTCGGCATGCTGATTACATTGCCGGTTGCCAAATTGCATTATCTCTTATAGTTTCAGAGATATGGACTATCGATAATTTACACCTTAGGCTCTGCTTCTAACTTGGGCCCAAATTGTAAAATGGTCTTATCTATTGGCGATTTCGTTCCAATTCACATTCCAAGTAATATTCGGCATGCTAATTACATTGCCGGTTGCCAAATTGCATTATCTCTTATAGTTTCCGAGATATGGACTATCGATAATTTACACCTTAGGCTCTGCTTCTAATTTGGGCCCAAATTGTAAAATGGTCTTATCTATTGGCGATTTCGTTCCAATTCACATTCCAAGTAATATTCGGCATGCTAATTACATTGCCGGTTGCCAAATTGCATTATCTCTTATAGTTTCCGAGATATGGACTATCGATAATTTACTCCTTAGGCTCTGCTTCTAACTTGGGCCCAAATTGTAAAATGGTCTTCTCTATTGGCGATTTCGTTCCAATTCACATTCCAAGTAATATTCGGCATGCTAATTACATTGCCGGTTGCCAAATTGCATTATCTCTTATAGTTTCCGAGATATGGACTATCTATAATTTACACCTTAGGCTCTGCTTCTAACTTGGGCCCAAATTGTAAAATGGTCTTATCTATTGGCGATTTCGTTCCAATTCCCATTCCAAGTAATATTCGGCATTCTAATTACATTGCCGGTTGCCAAATTGCATTATCTCTTATAGTTTCCGAGATATGGACTATCGATAATTTACACCTTGGGCTCTGCTTCTAACTTGGGCCCAAATTATAAAATCGTCTTATCTATTGGCGATTTCGTTCCAATTCACATTCCAAGTAATATTAGGCATGCTAATTACATTGCCGGTTGCCAAATTGCATTATCTCTTGTAGTTTCCGAGATATGGACTATCGATAATTTACACCTTAGGCTCTGCTTCTAACTTGGGCCCAAATTGTAAAATGGTCTTCTCTATTGGCGATTTCTTTCCAATTCACATTCCAAGTAATATTCGGCATGCTAATTACATTGCCGGTTGCCAAATTGCATTATCTCTTATAGTTTCCGAGATATGGACTATCTATAATTTACACCTTAGGCTCTGCTTCTAACTTGGGCCCAAATTGTAAAATGGTCTTATCTATTGGCGATTTCGTTCCAATTCCCATTCCAAGTAATATTCGGCATTCTAATTACATTGCCGGTTGCCAAATTGCATTATCTCTTATAGTTTCCGAGATATGGACTATCGATAATTTACACCTTAGGCTCTGCTTCTAACTTGGACCCAAATTGTAAAATGGTCTTATCTATTGGCGATTTCGTTCCAATTCACATTCCAAGTAATATTCGGCATGCTAATTACATTGCCGGTTGCCAAATTGCATTATCTCTTGTAGTTTCCGAGATATGGACTATCGATAATTTACACCTTAGGCTCTGCTTCTAACTTGGGCCCAAATTGTAAAATGGTCTTATCTATTGGCGATTTCGTTCCAATTCACATTCCAAGTAATATCCGGCATGCTAATTACATTGCCGGTTGCCAAATTGAATTATCTCTTATAGTTTCCGAGATATGGACTATCGATAATTTACACCTTAGGCTCTGCTTCTAACTTGGGCCCAAATTGTAAAATGGTCTTACCTATTGGCGATTTCGTTCCAATTCACATTCCAAGTAATATTCGGCATGCTAATTACATTGCCGGTTGCCAAATTGAATTATCTCTTATAGTTTCCGAGATATGGACTATCGATAATTTACACCTTAGGCTCTGCTTCTAACTTGGGCCCAAATTGTAAAATGGTCTTACCTATTGGCGATTTCGTTCCAATTCACATTCCAAGTAATATTCGGCATGCTAATTACATTGCCGGTTGCCAAATTGCATTATCTCTTATAGTTTCCGAGATATGGACTATCGATTATTTACATCTTAGGCTCTGCTTCTAACTTGGGCCCAAATTGTAAAATGGTCTTATCTATTGGCGATTTCGTTCCAATTCACATTCCAAGTAATATCCGGCATGCTAATTACATTGCCGGTTGCCAAATTGAATTATCTCTTATAGTTTCCGAGATATGGACTATCGATAATTTACACCTTAGGCTCTGCTTCTAACTTGGGCCCAAATTGTAAAATGGTCTTACCTATTGGCGATTTCGTTCCAATTCACATTCCAAGTAATATTCGGCATGCTAATTACATTGCCGGTTGCCAAATTGAATTATCTCTTATAGTTTCCGAGATATGGACTATCGATAATTTACACCTTAGGCTCTGCTTCTAACTTGGGCCCAAATTGTAAAATGGTCTTACCTATTGGCGATTTCGTTCCAATTCACATTCCAAGTAATATTCGGCATGCTAATTACATTGCCGGTTGCCAAATTGCATTATCTCTTATAGTTTCCGAGATATGGACTATCGATTATTTACATCTTAGGCTCTGCTTCTAACTTGGGCCCAAATTGTAAAATGGTCTTATCTATTGGCGATTTCGTTCCAATTCACATTCCAAGTAATATTCGGCATGCTAATTACATTGCCGGTTGCCAAATTGCATTATCTCTTATAGTTTCCGAGATATGGACTATCGATAATTTACACCTTAGGCTCTGCTTCTAACTTGGGCCCAAATTGTAAAATGATCTTATCTATTGGCGATTTCGTTCCAATTCACATTCCAAGTAATACTCGGCATGCTGATTACATTGCCGGTTGCCAAATTGCATTATCTCTTATAGTTTCCGAGATATGGACTATCGATTATTTACATCTTAGGCTCTGCTTCTAACTTGGGCCCAAATTGTAAAATGGTCTTATCTATTGGCGATTTCGTTCCAATTCACATTCCAAGTAATATTCGGCATGCTAATTACATTGCCGGTTGCCAAATTGCATTATCTCTTATAGTTTCCGAGATATGGACTATCGATAATTTACACCTTAGGCTCTGCTTCTAACTTGGGCCCAAATTGTAAAATGGCCTTATCTATTGGCGATTTCGTTCCAATTCACATTCCAAGTAATACTCGGCATGCTGATTACATTGCCGGTTGCCAAATTGCATTATCTCTTATAGTATCAGAGATATGGACTATCGATAATTTACACCTTAGGCTCTGCTTCTAACTTGGGCCCAAATTGTAAAATGGTCTTATCTATTGGCGATTTCGTTCCAATTCACATTCCAAGTAATATTCGGCATGCTAATTACATTGCCGGTTGCCAAATTGCATTATCTCTTATAGTTTCCGAGATATGGACTATCGATAATTTACACCTTAGGCTCTGCTTCTAATTTGGGCCCAAATTGTAAAATGGTCTTATCTATTGGCGATTTCGTTCCTATTCACATTCCAAGTAATATTCGGCATGCTAATTACATTGCCGGTTGCCAAATTGCATTATCTCTTATAGTTTCCGAGATATGGACTATCGATAATTTACTCCTTAGGCTCTGCTTCTAACTTGGGCCCAAATTGTAAAATGGTCTTCTCTATTGGCGATTTCGTTCAAATTCACATTCCAAGTAATATTCGGCATGCTAATTACATTGCCGGTTGCCAAATTGCATTATCTCTTATAGTTTCCGAGATATGGACTATCTATAATTTACACCTTAGGCTCTGCTTCTAACTTGGGCCCTAATTGTAAAATGGTCTTATCTATTGGCGATTTCGTTCCAATTCCCATTCCAAGTAATATTCGGCATTCTAATTACATTGCCGGTTGCCAAATTGCATTATCTCTTATAGTTTCCGAGATATGGACTATCGATAATTTACACCTTGGGCTCTGCTTCTAACTTGGGCCCAAATTATAAAATCGTCTTATCTATTGGCGATTTCGTTCCAATTCACATTCCAAGTAATATTCGGCATGCTAATTACATTGCCGTTTGCCAAATTGCATTATCTCTTATAGTTTCCGAGATATGGACTATCGGTAATTTACACCTTAGGCTCTGCTTCTAACTTGGGCCCAAATTGTAAAATGGTCTTATCTATTGGCGATTTCGTTCCAATTCACATTCCAAGTAATATTCGGCATGCTAATACATTGCCGGTTGCCAAATTGCATTATCTCTTATAGTTTCCGAGATATGGACTATCGATAATTTACACCTTAGGCTCTGCTTCTAACTTGGGCCCAAATTGTAAAATGGTCTTATCTATTGGCGATTTCGTTCCAATTCACATTCCAAGTAATATTCGGCATGCTAATACATTGCCGGTTGCCAAATTGCATTATCTCTTATCGTTTCCGAGATATGGACTATCGATAATTTACACCTTAGGCTCTGCTTCTAACTTGGGCTCAAATTGTAAAATCGTCTTATCTATTGGCGATTTCGTTCCAATTCACATTCCAAGTAATATTCGGCATGCTAATACATTGCCGGTTGCCAAATTGCATTATCTCTTATAGTTTCCGAGATATGGACTATCGATAATTTACACCTTAGGCTCTGCTTCTAACTTGGGCTCAAATTGTAAAATCGTCTTATCTATTGGCGATTTCGTTCCAATTCACATTCGAAGTAATATGCGGCATGCTAATTACATTGCCGGTTGCCAAATTGCATTATCTCTTATAGTTTCCGAGATATGGACTATCGATAATTCACACCTTAGGCTCTGCTTCTAACTTGGGCCCAAATTGTAAAATGGTCTTATCTATTGGCGATTTCGTTCCAATTCACATTCCAAGTAATATTCGGCATGCTAATTACATTGCCGGTTGCCAAATTGCATTATCTCTTATAGTTTCCGAGATATGGACTATCGATAATTTACACCTTAGGCTCTGCTTCTAACTTGGGCCCAAATTGTAAAATGGTCTTATCTATTGGCGATTTCGTTCCAATTCACATTCCAAGTAATATTCGGCATGCTAATTACATTGCCGGTTGCCAAATTGCATTATCTCTTATAGTTTCCGAGATATGGACTATCGATAATTTACACCTTAGGCTCTGCTTCTAACTTGGGCCCAAATTGTAAAATGGTCTTATCTATTGGCGATTTCGTTCCAATTCACATCCAAGTAATATTCGGCATGCCAATTACATTGCCGGTTGCCAAATTGCATTATCTCTTATAGTTTCCGAGATATGGACTATCGATAATTTACACCTTAGGCTCTGCTTCTAACTTGGGCCCAAATTGTAAAATGGCCTTATCTATTGGCGATTTCGTTCCAATTCACATTCCAAGTAATACTCGGCATGCTGATTACATTGCCGGTTGCCAAATTGCATTATCTCTTATAGTTTCAGAGATATGGACTATCGATAATTTACACCTTAGGCTCTGCTTCTAACTTGGGCCCAAATTGTAAAATGGTCTTATCTATTGGCGATTTCGTTCCAATTCACAGTCCAAGTAATATTCGGCATGCTAATTACATTGCCGGTTGCCAAATTGCATTATCTCTTGTAGTTTCCGAGATATGGACTATCGATAATTTACACCTTAGGCTCTGCTTCTAACTTGGGCCCAAATTGTAAAATGGTCTTATCTATTGGCGATTTCGTTCCAATTCACATTCCAAGTAATATCCGGCATGCTAATTACATTGCCGGTTGCCAAATTGAATTATCTCTTATAGTTTCCGAGATATGGACTATCGATAATTTACACCTTAGGCTCTGCTTCTAACTTGGGCCCAAATTGTAAAATGGTCTTACCTATTGGCGATTTCGTTCCAATTCACATTCCAAGTAATATTCGGCATGCTAATTACATTGCCGGTTGCCAAATTGAATTATCTCTTATAGTTTCCGAGATATGGACTATCGATAATTTACACCTTAGGCTCTGCTTCTAACTTGGGCCCAAATTGTAAAATGGTCTTACCTATTGGCGATTTCGTTCCAATTCACATTCCAAGTAATATTCGGCATGCTAATTACATTGCCGGTTGCCAAATTGCATTATCTCTTATAGTTTCCGAGATATGGACTATCGATTATTTACATCTTAGGCTCTGCTTCTAACTTGGGCCCAAATTGTAAAATGGTCTTATCTATTGGCGATTTCGTTCCAATTCACATTCCAAGTAATATTCGGCATGCTAATTACATTGCCGGTTGCCAAATTGCATTATCTCTTATAGTTTCCGAGATATGGACTATCGATAATTTACACCTTAGGCTCTGCTTCTAACTTGGGCCCAAATTGTAAAATGGTCTTATCTATTGGCGATTTCGTTCCAATTCACATTCCAAGTAATACTCGGCATGCTGATTACATTGCCGGTTGCCAAATTGCATTATCTCTTATAGTTTCCGAGATATGGACTATCGATTATTTACATCTTAGGCTCTGCTTCTAACTTGGGCCCAAATTGTAAAATGGTCTTATCTATTGGCGATTTCGTTCCAATTCACATTCCAAGTAATATTCGGCATGCTAATTACATTGCCGGTTGCCAAATTGCATTATCTCTTATAGTTTCCGAGATATGGACTATCGATAATTTACACCTTAGGCTCTGCTTCTAACTTGGGCCCAAATTGTAAAATGGCCTTATCTATTGGCGATTTCGTTCCAATTCACATTCCAAGTAATACTCGGCATGCTGATTACATTGCCGGTTGCCAAATTGCATTATCTCTTATAGTTTCAGAGATATGGACTATCGATAATTTACACCTTAGGCTCTGCTTCTAACTTGGGCCCAAATTGTAAAATGGTCTTATCTATTGGCGATTTCGTTCCAATTCACATTCCAAGTAATATTCGGCATGCTAATTACATTGCCGGTTGCCAAATTGCATTATCTCTTATAGTTTCCGAGATATGGACTATCGATAATTTACTCCTTAGGCTCTGCTTCTAACTTGGGCCCAAATTGTAAAATGGTCTTCTCTATTGGCGATTTCGTTCCAATTCACATTCCAAGTAATATTCGGCATGCTAATTACATTGCCGGTTGCCAAATTGCATTATCTCTTATAGTTTCCGAGATATGGACTATCTATAATTTACACCTTAGGCTCTGCTTCTAACTTGGGCCCAAATTGTAAAATGGTCTTATCTATTGGCGATTTCGTTCCAATTCCCATTCCAAGTAATATTCGGCATTCTAATTACATTGCCGGTTGCCAAATTGCATTATCTCTTATAGTTTCCGAGATATGGACTATCGATAATTTACACCTTGGGCTCTGCTTCTAACTTGGGCCCAAATTATAAAATCGTCTTATCTATTGGCGATTTCGTTCCAATTCACATTCCAAGTAATATTCGGCATGCTAATTACATTGCCGGTTGCCAAATTGCATTATCTCTTGTAGTTTCCGAGATATGGACTATCGATAATTTACACCTTAGGCTCTGCTTCTAACTTGGGCCCAAATTGTAAAATGGTCTTCTCTATTGGCGATTTCGTTCCAATTCACATTCCAAGTAATATTCGGCATGCTAATTACATTGCCGGTTGCCAAATTGCATTATCTCTTATAGTTTCCGAGATATGGACTATCTATAATTTACACCTTAGGCTCTGCTTCTAACTTGGGCCCAAATTGTAAAATGGTCTTATCTATTGGCGATTTCGTTCCAATTCCCATTCCAAGTAATATTCGGCATTCTAATTACATTGCCGTTTGCCAAATTGCATTATCTCTTATAGTTTCCGAGATATGGACTATCGATAATTTACACCTTAGGCTCTGCTTCTAACTTGGGCCCAAATTGTAAAATGGTCTTATCTATTGGCGATTTCGTTCCAATTCACATTCCAAGTAATATCCGGCATGCTAATTACATTGCCGGTTGCCAAATTGAATTATCTCTTATAGTTTCCGAGATATGGACTATCGATAATTTACACCTTAGGCTCTGCTTCTAACTTGGGCCCAAATTGTAAAATGGTCTTACCTGTTGGCGATTTCGTTCCAATTCACATTCCAAGTAATATTCGGCATGCTAATTACATTGCCGGTTGCCAAATTGAATTATCTCTTATAGTTTCCGAGATATGGACTATCGATAATTTACACCTTAGGCTCTGCTTCTAACTTGGGCCCAAATTGTAAAATGGTCTTACCTATTGGCGATTTCGTTCCAATTCACATTCCAAGTAATATTCGGCATGCTAATTACATTGCCGGTTGCCAAATTGCATTATCTCTTATAGTTTCCGAGATATGGACTATCGATTATTTACATCTTAGGCTCTGCTTCTAACTTGGGCCCAAATTGTAAAATGGTCTTATCTATTGGCGATTTCGTTCCAATTCACATTCCAAGTAATATTCGGCATGCTAATTACATTGCCGGTTGCCAAATTGCATTATCTCTTATAGTTTCCGAGATATGGACTATCGATAATTTACACCTTAGGCTCTGCTTCTAACTTGGGCCCAAATTGTAAAATGGTCTTATCTATTGGCGATTTCGTTCCAATTCACATTCCAAGTAATACTCGGCATGCTGATTACATTGCCGGTTGCCAAATTGCATTATCTCTTATAGTTTCCGAGATATGGACTATCGATAATTTACACGTTAGGCTCTGCTTCTAACTTGGGCCCAAATTGTAAAATGGCCTTATCTATTGGCGATTTCGTTCCAATTCACATTCCAAGTAATACTCGGCATGCTGATTACATTGCCGGTTGCCAAATTGCATTATCTCTTATAGTTTCAGAGATATGGACTATCGATAATTTACACCTTAGGCTCTGCTTCTAACTTGGGCCCAAATTGTAAAATGGTCTTATCTATTGGCGATTTCGTTCCAATTCACATTCCAAGTAATATTCGGCATGCTAATTACATTGCCGGTTGCCAAATTGCATTATCTCTTATAGTTTCCGAGATATGGACTATCGATAATTTACACCTTAGGCTCTGCTTCTAACTTGGGCCCAAATTGTAAAATGGTCTTATCTATTGGCGATTTCGTTCCAATTCACATTCCAAGTAATACTCGGCATGCTGATTACATTGCCGGTTGCCAAATTGCATTATCTCTTATAGTTTCCGAGATATGGACTATCGATAATTTACACCTTAGGCTCTGCTTCTAACTTGGGCCCAAATTGTAAAATGGTCTTATCTATTGGCGATTTCGTTCCAATTCACATTCCAAGTAATATTCGGCATGCTAATACATTGCCGGTTGCCAAATTGCATTATCTCTTATAGTTTCCGAGATATGGACTATCGATAATTTACACCTTAGGCTCTGCTTCTAACTTGGGCCCAAATTGTAAAATGGTCTTATCTATTGGCGATTTCGTTCCAATTCACATTCCAAGTAATATTCGGCATGCTAATACATTGCCGGTTGCCAAATTGCATTATCTCTTATCGTTTCCGAGATATGGACTATCGATAATTTACACCTTAGGCTCTGCTTCTAACTTGGGCTCAAATTGTAAAATCGTCTTATCTATTGGCGATTTCGTTCCAATTCACATTCCAAGTAATATTCGGCATGCTAATACATTGCCGGTTGCCAAATTGCATTATCTCTTATAGTTTCCGAGATATGGACTATCGATAATTTACACCTTAGGCTCTGCTTCTAACTTGGGCTCAAATTGTAAAATCGTCTTATCTATTGGCGATTTCGTTCCAATTCACATTCGAAGTAATATGCGGCATGCTAATTACATTGCCGGTTGCCAAATTGCATTATCTCTTATAGTTTCCGAGATATGGACTATCGATAATTCACACCTTAGGCTCTGCTTCTAACTTGGGCCCAAATTGTAAAATGGTCTTATCTATTGGCGATTTCGTTCCAATTCACATTCCAAGTAATATTCGGCATGCTAATTACATTGCCGGTTGCCAAATTGCATTATCTCTTATAGTTTCCGAGATATGGACTATCGATAATTTACACCTTAGGCTCTGCTTCTAACTTGGGCCCAAATTGTAAAATGGTCTTATCTATTGGCGATTTCGTTCCAATTCACATTCCAAGTAATATTCGGCATGCTAATTACATTGCCGGTTGCCAAATTGCATTATCTCTTATAGTTTCCGAGATATGGACTATCGATAATTTACACCTTAGGCTCTGCTTCTAACTTGGGCCCAAATTGTAAAATGGTCTTATCTATTGGCGATTTCGTTCCAATTCACATCCAAGTAATATTCGGCATGCTAATTACATTGCCGGTTGCCAAATTGCATTATCTCTTATAGTTTCCGAGATATGGACTATCGATAATTTACACCTTAGGCTCTGCTTCTAACTTGGGCCCAAATTGTAAAATGGCCTTATCTATTGGCGATTTCGTTCCAATTCACATTCCAAGTAATACTCGGCATGCTGATTACATTGCCGGTTGCCAAATTGCATTATCTCTTATAGTTTCAGAGATATGGACTATCGATAATTTACACCTTAGGCTCTGCTTCTAACTTGGGCCCAAATTGTAAAATGGTCTTATCTATTGGCGATTTCGTTCCAATTCACAGTCCAAGTAATATTCGGCATGCTAATTACATTGCCGGTTGCCAAATTGCATTATCTCTTATAGTTTCCGAGATATGGACTATCGATAATTTACACCTTAGGCTCTGCTTCTAACTTGGGCCCAAATTGTAAAATGGTCTTATCTATTGGCGATTTCGTTCCAATTCACATTCCAAGTAATATTCGGCATGCTAATTACATTGCCGGTTGCCAAATTGCATTATCTCTTATAGTTTCCGAGATATGGACTATCGGTAATTTACACCTTAGGCTCTGCTTCTAACTTGGGCCCAAATTGTAAAATGGTCTTATCTATTGGCGATTTCGTTCCAATTCACATTCCAAGTAATATCCGGCATGCTAATTACATTGCCGATTGCCAAATTGAATTATCTCTTATAGTTTCCGAGATATGGACTATCGATAATTTACACCTTAGGCTCTGCTTCTAACTTGGGCCCAAATTGTAAAATGGTCTTACCTATTGGCGATTTCGTTCCAATTCACATTCCAAGTAATATTCGGCATGCTAATTACATTGCCGGTTGCCAAATTGCATTATCTCTTATAGTTTCCGAGATATGGACTATCGATAATTTACATCTTAGGTTCTGCTTCTAACTTGGGCCCAAATTGTAAAATGGTCTTATCTATTGGCGATTTCGTTCCAATTCACATTCCAAGTAATATTCGGCATGCTAATTTCATTGCCGGTTGCCAAATTGCATTATCTCTTATAGTTTCCGAGATATCGACTATCGATAATTTACACCTTAGGCTCTGCTTCTAACTTGGGCCCAAATTGTAAAATGGTCTTATCTATTGCCGATTTCGTTCCAATTCACATTCCAAGTAATATTCGGCATGCTAATTACATTGCCGGTTGCCAAATTGCATTAGCTCTTATAGTTTCCGAGATATGGACTATCGATAATTTACACCTTAAGCTCTGCTTCTAACTTGGGCCCAAATTGTAAAATGGTCTTATCTATTGGCGATTTCATTCCAAATCACATTCCAAGTAATATTCGGCATGCTAATTACATTGCCGGTTGCCAAATTGCATTATCTCTTATAGTTTCCGAGATATGGACTATCGATAATTTACACCTTAGGCTCTGCTTCTAACTTGGACCCAAATTGTAAAATGGTCTTATCTATTGGCGATTTCGTTCCAATTCACATTCCAAGTAATATTCGGCATGCTAATTACATTGCCGGTTGCCAAATTGCATTATCTCTTGTAGTTTCCGAGATATGGACTATCGATAATTTACACCTTAGGCTCTGCTTCTAACTTGGGCCCAAATTGTAAAATGGTCTTATCTATTGGCGATTTCGTTCCAATTCACATTCCAAGTAATATCCGGCATGCTAATTACATTGCCGGTTGCCAAATTGAATTATCTCTTATAGTTTCCGAGATATTGACTATCGATAATTTACACCTTAGGCTCTGCTTCTAACTTGGGCCCAAATTGTAAAATGGTCTTACCTATTGGCGATTTCGTTCCAATTCACATTCCAAGTAATATTCGGCATGCTAATTACATTGCCGGTTGCCAAATTGAATTATCTCTTATAGTTTCCGAGATATGGACTATCGATAATTTACACCTTAGGCTCTGCTTCTAACTTGGGCCCAAATTGTAAAATGGTCTTACCTATTGGCGATTTCGTTCCAATTCACATTCCAAGTAATATTCGGCATGCTAATTACATTGCCGTTTGCCAAATTGCATTATCTCTTATAGTTTCCGAGATATGGACTATCGATTATTTACATCTTAGGCTCTGCTTCTAACTTGGGCCCAAATTGTAAAATGGTCTTATCTATTGGCGATTTCGTTCCAATTCACATTCCAAGTAATATTCGGCATGCTAATTACATTGCCGGTTGCCAAATTGCATTATCTCTTATAGTTTCCGAGATATGGACTATCGATAATTTACACCTTAGGCTCTGCTTCTAACTTGGGCCCAAATTGTAAAATGGTCTTATCTATTGGCGATTTCGTTCCAATTCACATTCCAAGTAATACTCGGCATGCTGATTACATTGCCGGTTGCCAAATTGCATTATCTCTTATAGTTTCCGAGATATGGACTATTGATTATTTACATCTTAGGCTCTGCTTCTAACTTGGGCCCAAATTGTAAAATGGTCTTATCTATTGGCGATTTCGTTCCAATTCACATTCCAAGTAATATTCGGCATGCTAATTACATTGCCGGTTGCCAAATTGCATTATCTCTTATAGTTTCCGAGATATGGACTATCGATAATTTACACCTTAGGCTCTGCTTCTAACTTGGGCCCAAATTGTAAAATGGCCTTATCTATTGGCGATTTCGTTCCAATTCACATTCCAAGTAATACTCGGCATGCTGATTACATTGCCGGTTGCCAAATTGCATTATCTCTTATAGTTTCAGAGATATGGACTATCGATAATTTACACCTTAGGCTCTGCTTCTAACTTGGGCCCAAATTGTAAAATGGTCTTATCTATTGGCGATTTCGTTCCAATTCACATTCCAAGTAATATTCGGCATGCTAATTACATTGCCGGTTGCCAAATTGCATTATCTCTTATAGTTTCCGAGATATGGACTATCGATAATTTACACCTTAGGCTCTGCTTCTAATTTGGGCCCAAATTGTAAAATGGTCTTATCTATTGGCGATTTCGTTCCAATTCACATTCCAAGTAATATTCGGCATGCTAATTACATTGCCGGTTGCCAAATTGCATTATCTCTTATAGTTTCCGAGATATGGACTATCGATAATTTACTCCTTAGGCTCTGCTTCTAACTTGGGCCCAAATTGTAAAATGGTCTTCTCTATTGGCGATTTCGTTCCAATTCACATTCCAAGTAATATTCGGCATGCTAATTACATTGCCGGTTGCCAAATTGCATTATCTCTTATAGTTTCCGAGATATGGACTATCTATAATTTACACCTTAGGCTCTGCTTCTAACTTGGGCCCAAATTGTAAAATGGTCTTATCTATTGGCGATTTCGTTCCAATTCCCATTCCAAGTAATATTCGGCATTCTAATTACATTGCCGGTTGCCAAATTGCATTATCTCTTATAGTTTCCGAGATATGGACTATCGATAATTTACACCTTGGGCTCTGCTTCTAACTTGGGCCCAAATTATAAAATCGTCTTATCTATTGGCGATTTCGTTCCAATTCACATTCCAAGTAATATTCGGCATGCTAATTACATTGCCGGTTGCCAAATTGCATTATCTCTTGTAGTTTCCGAGATATGGACTATCGATAATTTACACCTTAGGCTCTGCTTCTAACTTGGGCCCAAATTGTAAAATGGTCTTCTCTATTGGCGATTTCGTTCCAATTCACATTCCAAGTAATATTCGGCATGCTAATTACATTGCCGGTTGCCAAATTGCATTATCTCTTATAGTTTCCGAGATATGGACTATCTATAATTTACACCTTAGGCTCTGCTTCTAACTTGGGCCCAAATTGTAAAATGGTCTTATCTATTGGCGATTTCGTTCCAATTCCCATTCCAAGTAATATTCGGCATTCTAATTACATTGCCGGTTGCCAAATTGCATTATCTCTTATAGTTTCCGAGATATGGACTATCGATAATTTACACCTTAGGCTCTGCTTCTAACTTGGACCCAAATTGTAAAATGGTCTTATCTATTGGCGATTTCGTTCCAATTCACATTCCAAGTAATATTCGGCATGCTAATTACATTGCCGGTTGCCAAATTGCATTATCTCTTGTAGTTTCCGAGATATGGACTATCGATAATTTACACCTTAGGCTCTGCTTCTAACTTGGGCCCAAATTGTAAAATGGTCTTATCTAATGGCGATTTCGTTCCAATTCACATTCCAAGTAATATCCGGCATGCTAATTACATTGCCGGTTGCCAAATTGAATTATCTCTTATAGTTTCCGAGATATGGACTATCGATAATTTACACCTTAGGCTCTGCTTCTAACTTGGGCCCAAATTGTAAAATGGTCTTACCTATTGGCGATTTCGTTCCAATTCACATTCCAAGTAATATTCGGCATGCTAATTACATTGCCGGTTGCCAAATTGAATTATCTCTTATAGTTTCCGAGATATGGACTATCGATAATTTACACCTTAGGCTCTGCTTCTAACTTGGGCCCAAATTGTAAAATGGTCTTACCTATTGGCGATTTCGTTCCAATTCACATTCCAAGTAATATTCGGCATGCTAATTACATTGCCGGTTGCCAAATTGCACTATCTCTTATAGTTTCCGAGATATGGACTATAGATTATTTACATCTTAGGCTCTGCTTCTAACTTGGGCCCAAATTGTAAAATGGTCTTATCTATTGGCGATTTCGTTCCAATTCACATTCCAAGTAATATTCGGCATGCTAATTACATTGCCGGTTGCCAAATTGCATTATCTCTTATAGTTTCCGAGATATGGACTATCGATAATTTACACCTTAGGCTCTGCTTCTAACTTGGGCCCAAATTGTAAAATGGTCTTATCTATTGGCGATTTCGTTCCAATTCACATTCCAAGTAATACTCGGCATGCTGATTACATTGCCGGTTGCCAAATTGCATTATCTCTTATAGTTTCCGAGATATGGACTATCGATTATTTACATCTTAGGCTCTGCTTCTAACTTGGGCCCAAATTGTAAAATGGTCTTATCTATTGGCGATTTCGTTCCAATTCACATTCCAAGTAATATTCGGCATGCTAATTACATTGCCGGTTGCCAAATTGCATTATCTCTTATAGTTTCCGAGATATGGACTATCGATAATTTACACCTTAGGCTCTGCTTCTAACTTGGGCCCAAATTGTAAAATGGCCTTATCTATTGGCGATTTCGTTCCAATTCACATTCCAAGTAATACTCGGCATGCTGATTACATTGCCGGTTGCCAAATTGCATTATCTCTTATAGTTTCAGAGATATGGACTATCGATAATTTACACCTTAGGCTCTGCTTCTAACTTGGGCCCAAATTGTAAAATGGTCTTATCTATTGGCGATTTCGTTCCAATTCACATTCCAAGTAATATTCGGCATGCTAATTACATTGCCGGTTGCCAAATTGCATTATCTCTTATAGTTTCCGAGATATGGACTATCGATAATTTACACCTTAGGCTCTGCTTCTAATTTGGGCCCAAATTGTAAAATGGTCTTATCTATTGGCGATTTCGTTCCAATTCACATTCCAAGTAATATTCGGCATGCTAATTACATTGCCGGTTGCCAAATTGCATTATCTCTTATAGTTTCCGAGATATGGACTATCGATAATTTACTCCTTAGGCTCTGCTTCTAACTTGGGCCCAAATTGTAAAATGGTCTTCTCTATTGGCGATTTCGTTCCAATTCACATTCCAAGTAATATTCGGCATGCTAATTACATTGCCGGTTGCCAAATTGCATTATCTCTTATAGTTTCCGAGATATGGACTATCTATAATTTACACCTTAGGCTCTGCTTCTAACTTGGGCCCTAATTGTAAAATGGTCTTATCTATTGGCGATTTCGTTCCAATTCCCATTCCAAGTAATATTCGGCATTCTAATTACATTGCCGGTTGCCAAATTGCATTATCTCTTATAGTTTCCGAGATATGGACTATCGATAATTTACACCTTGGGCTCTGCTTCTAACTTGGGCCCAAATTATAAAATCGTCTTATCTATTGGCGATTTCGTTCCAATTCACATTCCAAGTAATATTCGGCATGCTAATTACATTGCCGTTTGCCAAATTGCATTATCTCTTATAGTTTCCGAGATATGGACTATCGGTAATTTACACCTTAGGCTCTGCTTCTAACTTGGGCCCAAATTGTAAAATGGTCTTATCTATTGACGATTTCGTTCCAATTCACATTCCAAGTAATATTCGGCATGCTAATACATTGCCGGTTGCCAAATTGCATTATCTCTTATAGTTTCCGAGATATGGACTATCGATAATTTACACCTTAGGCTCTGCTTCTAACTTGGGCCCAAATTGTAAAATGGTCTTATCTATTGGCGATTTCGTTCCAATTCACATTCCAAGTAATATTCGGCATGCTAATACATTGCCGGTTGCCAAATTGCATTATCTCTTATCGTTTCCGAGATATGGACTATCGATAATTTACACCTTAGGCTCTGCTTCTAACTTGGGCTCAAATTGTAAAATCGTCTTATCTATTGGCGATTTCGTTCCAATTCACATTCCAAGTAATATTCGGCATGCTAATACATTGCCGGTTGCCAAATTGCATTATCTCTTATAGTTTCCGAGATATGGACTATCGATAATTTACACCTTAGGCTCTGCTTCTAACTTGGGCTCAAATTGTAAAATCGTCTTATCTATTGGCGATTTCGTTCCAATTCACATTCGAAGTAATATGCGGCATGCTAATTACATTGCCGGTTGCCAAATTGCATTATCTCTTATAGTTTCCGAGATATGGACTATCGATAATTCACACCTTAGGCTCTGCTTCTAACTTGGGCCCAAATTGTAAAATGGTCTTATCTATTGGCGATTTCGTTCCAATTCACATTCCAAGTAATATTCGGCATGCTAATTACATTGCCGGTTGCCAAATTGCATTATCTCTTATAGTTTCCGAGATATGGACTATCGATAATTTACACCTTAGGCTCTGCTTCTAACTTGGGCCCAAATTGTAAAATGGTCTTATCTATTGGCGATTTCGTTCCAATTCACATTCCAAGTAATATTCGGCATGCTAATTACATTGCCGGTTGCCAAATTGCATTATCTCTTATAGTTTCCGAGATATGGACTATCGATAATTTACACCTTAGGCTCTGCTTCTAACTTGGGCCCAAATTGTAAAATGGTCTTATCTATTGGCGATTTCGTTCCAATTCACATCCAAGTAATATTCGGCATGCTAATTACATTGCCGGTTGCCAAATTGCATTATCTCTTATAGTTTCCGAGATATGGACTATCGATAATTTACACCTTAGGCTCTGCTTCTAACTTGGGCCCAAATTGTAAAATGGCCTTATCTATTGGCGATTTCGTTCCAATTCACATTCCAAGTAATACTCGGCATGCTGATTACATTGCCGGTTGCCAAATTGCATTATCTCTTATAGTTTCAGAGATATGGACTATCGATAATTTACACCTTAGGCTCTGCTTCTAACTTGGGCCCAAATTGTAAAATGGTCTTATCTATTGGCGATTTCGTTCCAATTCACAGTCCAAGTAATATTCGGCATGCTAATTACATTGCCGGTTGCCAAATTGCATTATCTCTTATAGTTTCCGAGATATGGACTATCGGTAATTTACACCTTAGGCTCTGCTTCTAACTTGGGCCCAAATTGTAAAATGGTCTTATCTATTGGCGATTTCGTTCCAATTCACATTCCAAGTAATATCCGGCATGCTAATTACATTGCCGATTGCCAAATTGAATTATCTCTTATAGTTTCCGAGATATGGACTATCGATAATTTACACCTTAGGCTCTGCTTCTAACTTGGGCCCAAATTGTAAAATGGTCTTACCTATTGGCGATTTCGTTCCAATTCACATTCCAAGTAATATTCGGCATGCTAATTACATTGCCGGTTGCCAAATTGCATTATCTCTTATAGTTTCCGAGATATGGACTATCGATAATTTACATCTTAGGTTCTGCTTCTAACTTGGGCCCAAATTGTAAAATGGTCTTATCTATTGGCGATTTCGTTCCAATTCACATTCCAAGTAATATTCGGCATGCTAATTTCATTGCCGGTTGCCAAATTGCATTATCTCTTATAGTTTCCGAGATATCGACTATCGATAATTTACACCTTAGGCTCTGCTTCTAACTTGGGCCCAAATTGTAAAATGGTCTTATCTATTGCCGATTTCGTTCCAATTCACATTCCAAGTAATATTCGGCATGCTAATTACATTGCCGGTTGCCAAATTGCATTAGCTCTTATAGTTTCCGAGATATGGACTATCGATAATTTACACCTTAAGCTCTGCTTCTAACTTGGGCCCAAATTGTAAAATGGTCTTATCTATTGGCGATTTCATTCCAATTCACATTCCAAGTAATATTCGGCATGCTAATTACATTGCCGGTTGCCAAATTGCATTATCTCTTATAGTTTCCGAGATATGGACTATCGATAATTTACACCTTAGGCTCTGCTTCTAACTTGGACCCAAATTGTAAAATGGTCTTATCTATTGGCGATTTCGTTCCAATTCACATTCCAAGTAATATTCGGCATGCTAATTACATTGCCGGTTGCCAAATTGCATTATCTCTTGTAGTTTCCGAGATATGGACTATCGATAATTTACACCTTAGGCTCTGCTTCTAACTTGGGCCCAAATTGTAAAATGGTCTTATCTATTGGCGATTTCGTTCCAATTCACATTCCAAGTAATATCCGGCATGCTAATTACATTGCCGGTTGCCAAATTGCATTATCTCTTATAGTTTCCGAGATATGGACTATCGATAATTTACACCTTAGGCTCTGCTTCTAACTTGGGCCCAAATTGTAAAATGGTCTTATCTATTGGCGATTTCGTTCCAATTCACATTCCAAGTAATACTCGGCATGCTGATTACATTGCCGGTTGCCAAATTGCATTATCTCTTATAGTTTCCGAGATATGGACTATCGATTATTTACATCTTAGGCTCTGCTTCTAACTTGGGCCCAAATTGTAAAATGGTCTTATCTATTGGCGATTTCGTTCCAATTCACATTCCAAGTAATATTCGGCATGCTAATTACATTGCCGGTTGCCAAATTGCATTATCTCTTATAGTTTCCGAGATATGGACTATCGATAATTTACACCTTAGGCTCTGCTTCTAACTTGGGCCCAAATTGTAAAATGGCCTTATCTATTGGCGATTTCGTTCCAATTCACATTCCAAGTAATACTCGGCATGCTGATTACATTGCCGGTTGCCAAATTGCATTATCTCTTATAGTTTCAGAGATATGGACTATCGATAATTTACACCTTAGGCTCTGCTTCTAACTTGGGCCCAAATTGTAAAATGGTCTTATCTATTGGCGATTTCGTTCCAATTCACATTCCAAGTAATATTCGGCATGCTAATTACATTGCCGGTTGCCAAATTGCATTATCTCTTATAGTTTCCGAGATATGGACTATCGATAATTTACTCCTTAGGCTCTGCTTCTAACTTGGGCCCAAATTGTAAAATGGTCTTCTCTATTGGCGATTTCGTTCCAATTCACATTCCAAGTAATATTCGGCATGCTAATTACATTGCCGGTTGCCAAATTGCATTATCTCTTATAGTTTCCGAGATATGGACTATCTATAATTTACACCTTAGGCTCTGCTTCTAACTTGGGCCCAAATTGTAAAATGGTCTTATCTATTGGCGATTTCGTTCCAATTCCCATTCCAAGTAATATTCGGCATTCTAATTACATTGCCGGTTGCCAAATTGCATTATCTCTTATAGTTTCCGAGATATGGACTATCGATAATTTACACCTTGGGCTCTGCTTCTAACTTGGGCCCAAATTATAAAATCGTCTTATCTATTGGCGATTTCGTTCCAATTCACATTCCAAGTAATATTCGGCATGCTAATTACATTGCCGGTTGCCAAATTGCATTATCTCTTGTAGTTTCCGAGATATGGACTATCGATAATTTACACCTTAGGCTCTGCTTCTAACTTGGGCCCAAATTGTAAAATGGTCTTCTCTATTGGCGATTTCGTTCCAATTCACATTCCAAGTAATATTCGGCATGCTAATTACATTGCCGGTTGCCAAATTGCATTATCTCTTATAGTTTCCGAGATATGGACTATCTATAATTTACACCTTAGGCTCTGCTTCTAACTTGGGCCCAAATTGTAAAATGGTCTTCTCTATTGGCGATTTCGTTCCAATTCACATTCCAAGTAATATTCGGCATGCTAATTACATTGCCGGTTGCCAAATTGCATTATCTCTTATAGTTTCCGAGATATGGACTATCTATAATTTACACCTTAGGCTCTGCTTCTAACTTGGGCCCAAATTGTAAAATGGTCTTATCTATTGGCGATTTCGTTCCAATTCCCATTCCAAGTAATATTCGGCATTCTAATTACATTGCCGGTTGCCAAATTGCATTATCTCTTATAGTTTCCGAGATATGGACTATCGATAATTTACACCTTAGGCTCTGCTTCTAACTTGGACCCAAATTGTAAAATGGTCTTATCTATTGGCGATTTCGTTCCAATTCACATTCCAAGTAATATTCGGCATGCTAATTACATTGCCGGTTGCCAAATTGCATTATCTCTTGTAGTTTCCGAGATATGGACTATCGATAATTTACACCTTAGGCTCTGCTTCTAACTTGGGCCCAAATTGTAAAATGGTCTTATCTATTGGCGATTTCGTTCCAATTCCCATTCCAAGTAATATTCGGCATTCTAATTACATTGCCGGTTGCCAAATTGCATTATCTCTTATAGTTTCCGAGATATGGACTATCGATAATTTACACCTTGGGCTCTGCTTCTAACTTGGGCCCAAATTATAAAATCGTCTTATCTATTGGCGATTTCGTTCCAATTCACATTCCAAGTAATATTCGGCATGCTAATTACATTGCCGGTTGCCAAATTGCATTATCTCTTGTAGTTTCCGAGATATGGACTATCGATAATTTACACCTTAGGCTCTGCTTCTAACTTGGGCCCAAATTGTAAAATGGTCTTCTCTATTGGCGATTTCGTTCCAATTCACATTCCAAGTAATATTCGGCATGCTAATTACATTGCCGGTTGCCAAATTGCATTATCTCTTATAGTTTCCGAGATATGGACTATCTATAATTTACACCTTAGGCTCTGCTTCTAACTTGGGCCCAAATTGTAAAATGGTCTTATCTATTGGCGATTTCGTTCCAATTCCCATTCCAAGTAATATTCGGCATTCTAATTACATTGCCGGTTGCCAAATTGCATTATCTCTTATAGTTTCCGAGATATGGACTATCGATAATTTACACCTTAGGCTCTGCTTCTAACTTGGACCCAAATTGTAAAATGGTCTTATCTATTGGCGATTTCGTTCCAATTCACATTCCAAGTAATATTCGGCATGCTAATTACATTGCCGGTTGCCAAATTGCATTATCTCTTGTAGTTTCCGAGATATGGACTATCGATAATTTACACCTTAGGCTCTGCTTCTAACTTGGGCCCAAATTGTAAAATGGTCTTATCTATTGGCGATTTCGTTCCAATTCACATTCCAAGTAATATCCGGCATGCTAATTACATTGCCGGTTGCCAAATTGAATTATCTCTTATAGTTTCCGAGATATGGACTATCGATAATTTACACCTTAGGCTCTGCTTCTAACTTGGGCCCAAATTGTAAAATGGTCTTACCTGTTGGCGATTTCGTTCCAATTCACAATCCAAGTAATATTCGGCATGCTAATTACATTGCCGGTTGCCAAATTGAATTATCTCTTATAGTTTCCGAGATATGGACTATCGATAATTTACACCTTAGGCTCTGCTTCTAACTTGGGCCCAAATTGTAAAATGGTCTTACCTATTGGCGATTTCGTTCCAATTCACATTCCAAGTAATATTCGGCATGCTAATTACATTGCCGGTTGCCAAATTGCATTATCTCTTATAGTTTCCGAGATATGGACTATCGATTATTTACATCTTAGGCTCTGCTTCTAACTTGGGCCCAAATTGTAAAATGGTCTTATCTATTGGCGATTTCGTTCCAATTCACATTCCAAGTAATATTCGGCATGCTAATTACATTGCCGGTTGCCAAATTGCATTATCTCTTATAGTTTCCGAGATATGGACTATCGATAATTTACACCTTAGGCTCTGCTTCTAACTTGGGCCCAAATTGTAAAATGGTCTTATCTATTGGCGATTTCGTTCCAATTCACATTCCAAGTAATACTCGGCATGCTGATTACATTGCCGGTTGCCAAATTGCATTATCTCTTATAGTTTCCGAGATATGGACTATCGATTATTTACATCTTAGGCTCTGCTTCTAACTTGGGCCCAAATTGTAAAATGGTCTTATCTATTGGCGATTTCGTTCCAATTCCCATTCCAAGTAATATTCGGCATTCTAATTACATTGCCGGTTGCCAAATTGCATTATCTCTTATAGTTTCCGAGATATGGACTATCGATAATTTACACCTTGGGCTCTGCTTCTAACTTGGGCCCAAATTATAAAATCGTCTTATCTATTGGCGATTTCGTTCCAATTCACATTCCAAGTAATATTCGGCATGCTAATTACATTGCCGGTTGCCAAATTGCATTATCTCTTGTAGTTTCCGAGATATGGACTATCGATAATTTACACCTTAGGCTCTGCTTCTAACTTGGGCCCAAATTGTAAAATGGTCTTATCTATTGGCGATTTCGTTCCAATTCCCATTCCAAGTAATATTCGGCATTCTAATTACATTGCCGGTTGCCAAATTGCATTATCTCTTATAGTTTCCGAGATATGGACTATCGATAATTTACACCTTAGGCTCTGCTTCTAACTTGGACCCAAATTGTAAAATGGTCTTATCTATTGGCGATTTCGTTCCAATTCACATTCCAAGTAATATTCGGCATGCTAATTACATTGCCGGTTGCCAAATTGCATTATCTCTTGTAGTTTCCGAGATATGGACTATCGATAATTTACACCTTAGGCTCTGCTTCTAACTTGGGCCCAAATTGTAAAATGGTCTTATCTATTGGCGATTTCGTTCCAATTCACATTCCAAGTAATATCCGGCATGCTAATTACATTGCCGGTTGCCAAATTGAATTATCTCTTATAGTTTCCGAGATATGGACTATCGATAATTTACACCTTAGGCTCTGCTTCTAACTTGGGCCCAAATTGTAAAATGGTCTTACCTGTTGGCGATTTCGTTCCAATTCACAATCCAAGTAATATTCGGCATGCTAATTACATTGCCGGTTGCCAAATTGAATTATCTCTTATAGTTTCCGAGATATGGACTATCGATAATTTACACCTTAGGCTCTGCTTCTAACTTGGGCCCAAATTGTAAAATGGTCTTACCTATTGGCGATTTCGTTCCAATTCACATTCCAAGTAATATTCGGCATGCTAATTACATTGCCGGTTGCCAAATTGCATTATCTCTTATAGTTTCCGAGATATGGACTATCGATAATTTACACCTTAGGCTCTGCTTCTAATTTGGGCCCAAATTGTAAAATGGTCTTATCTATTGGCGATTTCGTTCCAATTCACATTCCAAGTAATATTCGGCATGCTAATTACATTGCCGGTTGCCAAATTGCATTATCTCTTATAGTTTCCGAGATATGGACTATCGATAATTTACTCCTTAGGCTCTGCTTCTAACTTGGGCCAAAATTGTAAAATGGTCTTCTCTATTGGCGATTTCGTTCCAATTCACATTCCAAGTAATATTCGGCATGCTAATTACATTGCCGGTTGCCAAATTGCATTATCTCTTATAGTTTCCGAGATATGGACTATCTATAATTTACACCTTAGGCTCTGCTTCTAACTTGGGCCCTAATTGTAAAATGGTCTTATCTATTGGCGATTTCGTTCCAATTCCCATTCCAAGTAATATTCGGCATTCTAATTACATTGCCGGTTGCCAAATTGCATTATCTCTTATAGTTTCCGAGATATGGACTATCGATAATTTACACCTTGGGCTCTGCTTCTAACTTGGGCCCAAATTATAAAATCGTCTTATCTATTGGCGATTTCGTTCCAATTCACATTCCAAGTAATATTCGGCATGCTAATTACATTGCCGTTTGCCAAATTGCATTATCTCTTATAGTTTCCGAGATATGGACTATCGGTAATTTACACCTTAGGCTCTGCTTCTAACTTGGGCCCAAATTGTAAAATGGTCTTATCTATTGACGATTTCGTTCCAATTCACATTCCAAGTAATATTCGGCATGCTAATACATTGCCGGTTGCCAAATTGCATTATCTCTTATAGTTTCCGAGATATGGACTATCGATAATTTACACCTTAGGCTCTGCTTCTAACTTGGGCCCAAATTGTAAAATGGTCTTATCTATTGGCGATTTCGTTCCAATTCACATTCCAAGTAATATTCGGCATGCTAATACATTGCCGGTTGCCAAATTGCATTATCTCTTATCGTTTCCGAGATATGGACTATCGATAATTTACACCTTAGGCTCTGCTTCTAACTTGGGCTCAAATTGTAAAATCGTCTTATCTATTGGCGATTTCGTTCCAATTCACATTCCAAGTAATATTCGGCATGCTAATACATTGCCGGTTGCCAAATTGCATTATCTCTTATAGTTTCCGAGATATGGACTATCGATAATTTACACCTTAGGCTCTGCTTCTAACTTGGGCTCAAATTGTAAAATCGTCTTATCTATTGGCGATTTCGTTCCAATTCACATTCGAAGTAATATGCGGCATGCTAATTACATTGCCGGTTGCCAAATTGCATTATCTCTTATAGTTTCCGAGATATGGACTATCGATAATTCACACCTTAGGCTCTGCTTCTAACTTGGGCCCAAATTGTAAAATGGTCTTATCTATTGGCGATTTCGTTCCAATTCACATTCCAAGTAATATTCGGCATGCTAATTACATTGCCGGTTGCCAAATTGCATTATCTCTTATAGTTTCCGAGATATGGACTATCGATAATTTACACCTTAGGCTCTGCTTCTAACTTGGGCCCAAATTGTAAAATGGTCTTATCTATTGGCGATTTCGTTCCAATTCACATTCCAAGTAATATTCGGCATGCTAATTACATTGCCGGTTGCCAAATTGCATTATCTCTTATAGTTTCCGAGATATGGACTATCGATAATTTACACCTTAGGCTCTGCTTCTAACTTGGGCCCAAATTGTAAAATGGTCTTATCTATTGGCGATTTCGTTCCAATTCACATCCAAGTAATATTCGGCATGCTAATTACATTGCCGGTTGCCAAATTGCATTATCTCTTATAGTTTCCGAGATATGGACTATCGATAATTTACACCTTAGGCTCTGCTTCTAACTTGGGCCCAAATTGTAAAATGGTCTTACCTATTGGCGATTTCGTTCCAATTCACATTCCAAGTAATATTCGGCATGCTAATTACATTGCCGGTTGCCAAATTGCATTATCTCTTATAGTTTCCGAGATATGGACTATCGATAATTTACATCTTAGGTTCTGCTTCTAACTTGGGCCCAAATTGTAAAATGGTCTTATCTATTGGCGATTTCGTTCCAATTCACATTCCAAGTAATATTCGGCATGCTAATTTCATTGCCGGTTGCCAAATTGCATTATCTCTTATAGTTTCCGAGATATCGACTATCGATAATTTACACCTTAGGCTCTGCTTCTAACTTGGGCCCAAATTGTAAAATGGTCTTATCTATTGCCGATTTCGTTCCAATTCACATTCCAAGTAATATTCGGCATGCTAATTACATTGCCGGTTGCCAAATTGCATTAGCTCTTATAGTTTCCGAGATATGGACTATCGATAATTTACACCTTAAGCTCTGCTTCTAACTTGGGCCCAAATTGTAAAATGGTCTTATCTATTGGCGATTTCATTCCAATTCACATTCCAAGTAATATTCGGCATGCTAATTACATTGCCGGTTGCCAAATTGCATTATCTCTTATAGTTTCCGAGATATGGACTATCGATAATTTACACCTTAGGCTCTGCTTCTAACTTGGACCCAAATTGTAAAATGGTCTTATCTATTGGCGATTTCGTTCCAATTCACATTCCAAGTAATATTCGGCATGCTAATTACATTGCCGGTTGCCAAATTGCATTATCTCTTGTAGTTTCCGAGATATGGACTATCGATAATTTACACCTTAGGCTCTGCTTCTAACTTGGGCCCAAATTGTAAAATGGTCTTATCTATTGGCGATTTCGTTCCAATTCACATTCCAAGTAATATCCGGCATGCTAATTACATTGCCGGTTGCCAAATTGCATTATCTCTTATAGTTTCCGAGATATGGACTATCGATAATTTACACCTTAGGCTCTGCTTCTAACTTGGGCCCAAATTGTAAAATGGTCTTATCTATTGGCGATTTCGTTCCAATTCACATTCCAAGTAATACTCGGCATGCTGATTACATTGCCGGTTGCCAAATTGCATTATCTCTTATAGTTTCCGAGATATGGACTATCGATTATTTACATCTTAGGCTCTGCTTCTAACTTGGGCCCAAATTGTAAAATGGTCTTATCTATTGGCGATTTCGTTCCAATTCACATTCCAAGTAATATTCGGCATGCTAATTACATTGCCGGTTGCCAAATTGCATTATCTCTTATAGTTTCCGAGATATGGACTATCGATAATTTACACCTTAGGCTCTGCTTCTAACTTGGGCCCAAATTGTAAAATGGCCTTATCTATTGGCGATTTCGTTCCAATTCACATTCCAAGTAATACTCGGCATGCTGATTACATTGCCGGTTGCCAAATTGCATTATCTCTTATAGTTTCAGAGATATGGACTATCGATAATTTACACCTTAGGCTCTGCTTCTAACTTGGGCCCAAATTGTAAAATGGTCTTATCTATTGGCGATTTCGTTCCAATTCACATTCCAAGTAATATTCGGCATGCTAATTACATTGCCGGTTGCCAAATTGCATTATCTCTTATAGTTTCCGAGATATGGACTATCGATAATTTACTCCTTAGGCTCTGCTTCTAACTTGGGCCCAAATTGTAAAATGGTCTTCTCTATTGGCGATTTCGTTCCAATTCACATTCCAAGTAATATTCGGCATGCTAATTACATTGCCGGTTGCCAAATTGCATTATCTCTTATAGTTTCCGAGATATGGACTATCTATAATTTACACCTTAGGCTCTGCTTCTAACTTGGGCCCAAATTGTAAAATGGTCTTATCTATTGGCGATTTCGTTCCAATTCCCATTCCAAGTAATATTCGGCATTCTAATTACATTGCCGGTTGCCAAATTGCATTATCTCTTATAGTTTCCGAGATATGGACTATCGATAATTTACACCTTGGGCTCTGCTTCTAACTTGGGCCCAAATTATAAAATCGTCTTATCTATTGGCGATTTCGTTCCAATTCACATTCCAAGTAATATTCGGCATGCTAATTACATTGCCGGTTGCCAAATTGCATTATCTCTTGTAGTTTCCGAGATATGGACTATCGATAATTTACACCTTAGGCTCTGCTTCTAACTTGGGCCCAAATTGTAAAATGGTCTTCTCTATTGGCGATTTCGTTCCAATTCACATTCCAAGTAATATTCGGCATGCTAATTACATTGCCGGTTGCCAAATTGCATTATCTCTTATAGTTTCCGAGATATGGACTATCTATAATTTACACCTTAGGCTCTGCTTCTAACTTGGGCCCAAATTGTAAAATGGTCTTCTCTATTGGCGATTTCGTTCCAATTCACATTCCAAGTAATATTCGGCATGCTAATTACATTGCCGGTTGCCAAATTGCATTATCTCTTATAGTTTCCGAGATATGGACTATCTATAATTTACACATTAGGCTCTGCTTCTAACTTGGGCCCAAATTGTAAAATGGTCTTATCTATTGGCGATTTCGTTCCAATTCCCATTCCAAGTAATATTCGGCATTCTAATTACATTGCCGGTTGCCAAATTGCATTATCTCTTATAGTTTCCGAGATATGGACTATCGATAATTTACACCTTAGGCTCTGCTTCTAACTTGGACCCAAATTGTAAAATGGTCTTATCTATATTGGCGATTTCGTTCCAATTCACATTCCAAGTAATATTCGGCATGCTAATTACATTGCCGGTTGCCAAATTGCATTATCTCTTGTAGTTTCCGAGATATGGACTATCGATAATTTACACCTTAGGCTCTGCTTCTAACTTGGGCCCAAATTGTAAAATGGTCTTATCTATTGGCGATTTCGTTCCAATTCCCATTCCAAGTAATATTCGGCATTCTAATTACATTGCCGGTTGCCAAATTGCATTATCTCTTATAGTTTCCGAGATATGGACTATCGATAATTTACACCTTGGGCTCTGCTTCTAACTTGGGCCCAAATTATAAAATCGTCTTATCTATTGGCGATTTCGTTCCAATTCACATTCCAAGTAATATTCGGCATGCTAATTACATTGCCGGTTGCCAAATTGCATTATCTCTTGTAGTTTCCGAGATATGGACTATCGATAATTTACACCTTAGGCTCTGCTTCTAACTTGGGCCCAAATTGTAAAATGGTCTTCTCTATTGGCGATTTCGTTCCAATTCACATTCCAAGTAATATTCGGCATGCTAATTACATTGCCGGTTGCCAAATTGCATTATCTCTTATAGTTTCCGAGATATGGACTATCTATAATTTACACCTTAGGCTCTGCTTCTAACTTGGGCCCAAATTGTAAAATGGTCTTATCTATTGGCGATTTCGTTCCAATTCCCATTCCAAGTAATATTCGGCATTCTAATTACATTGCCGGTTGCCAAATTGCATTATCTCTTATAGTTTCCGAGATATGGACTATCGATAATTTACACCTTAGGCTCTGCTTCTAACTTGGACCCAAATTGTAAAATGGTCTTATCTATTGGCGATTTCGTTCCAATTCACATTCCAAGTAATATTCGGCATGCTAATTACATTGCCGGTTGCCAAATTGCATTATCTCTTGTAGTTTCCGAGATATGGACTATCGATAATTTACACCTTAGGCTCTGCTTCTAACTTGGGCCCAAATTGTAAAATGGTCTTATCTATTGGCGATTTCGTTCCAATTCACATTCCAAGTAATATCCGGCATGCTAATTACATTGCCGGTTGCCAAATTGAATTATCTCTTATAGTTTCCGAGATATGGACTATCGATAATTTACACCTTAGGCTCTGCTTCTAACTTGGGCCCAAATTGTAAAATGGTCTTACCTGTTGGCGATTTCGTTCCAATTCACAATCCAAGTAATATTCGGCATGCTAATTACATTGCCGGTTGCCAAATTGAATTATCTCTTATAGTTTCCGAGATATGGACTATCGATAATTTACACCTTAGGCTCTGCTTCTAACTTGGGCCCAAATTGTAAAATGGTCTTACCTATTGGCGATTTCGTTCCAATTCACATTCCAAGTAATATTCGGCATGCTAATTACATTGCCGGTTGCCAAATTGCATTATCTCTTATAGTTTCCGAGATATGGACTATCGATTATTTACATCTTAGGCTCTGCTTCTAACTTGGGCCCAAATTGTAAAATGGTCTTATCTATTGGCGATTTCGTTCCAATTCACATTCCAAGTAATATTCGGCATGCTAATTACATTGCCGGTTGCCAAATTGCATTATCTCTTATAGTTTCCGAGATATGGACTATCGATAATTTACACCTTAGGCTCTGCTTCTAACTTGGGCCCAAATTGTAAAATGGTCTTATCTATTGGCGATTTCGTTCCAATTCACATTCCAAGTAATACTCGGCATGCTGATTACATTGCCGGTTGCCAAATTGCATTATCTCTTATAGTTTCCGAGATATGGACTATCGATTATTTACATCTTAGGCTCTGCTTCTAACTTGGGCCCAAATTGTAAAATGGTCTTATCTATTGGCGATTTCGTTCCAATTCCCATTCCAAGTAATATTCGGCATTCTAATTACATTGCCGGTTGCCAAATTGCATTATCTCTTATAGTTTCCGAGATATGGACTATCGATAATTTACACCTTGGGCTCTGCTTCTAACTTGGGCCCAAATTATAAAATCGTCTTATCTATTGGCGATTTCGTTCCAATTCACATTCCAAGTAATATTCGGCATGCTAATTACATTGCCGGTTGCCAAATTGCATTATCTCTTGTAGTTTCCGAGATATGGACTATCGATAATTTACACCTTAGGCTCTGCTTCTAACTTGGGCCCAAATTGTAAAATGGTCTTCTCTATTGGCGATTTCGTTCCAATTCACATTCCAAGTAATATTCGGCATGCTAATTACATTGCCGGTTGCCAAATTGCATTATCTCTTATAGTTTCCGAGATATGGACTATCTATAATTTACACCTTAGGCTCTGCTTCTAACTTGGGCCCAAATTGTAAAATGGTCTTATCTATTGGCGATTTCGTTCCAATTCCCATTCCAAGTAATATTCGGCATTCTAATTACATTGCCGGTTGCCAAATTGCATTATCTCTTATAGTTTCCGAGATATGGACTATCGATAATTTACACCTTAGGCTCTGCTTCTAACTTGGACCCAAATTGTAAAATGGTCTTATCTATTGGCGATTTCGTTCCAATTCACATTCCAAGTAATATTCGGCATGCTAATTACATTGCCGGTTGCCAAATTGCATTATCTCTTGTAGTTTCCGAGATATGGACTATCGATAATTTACACCTTAGGCTCTGCTTCTAACTTGGGCCCAAATTGTAAAATGGTCTTATCTATTGGCGATTTCGTTCCAATTCACATTCCAAGTAATATCCGGCATGCTAATTACATTGCCGGTTGCCAAATTGAATTATCTCTTATAGTTTCCGAGATATTGACTATCGATAATTTACACCTTAGGCTCTGCTTCTAACTTGGGCCCAAATTGTAAAATGGTCTTACCTGTTGGCGATTTCGTTCCAATTCACAATCCAAGTAATATTCGGCATGCTAATTACATTGCCGGTTGCCAAATTGAATTATCTCTTATAGTTTCCGAGATATGGACTATCGATAATTTACACCTTAGGCTCTGCTTCTAACTTGGGCCCAAATTGTAAAATGGTCTTACCTATTGGCGATTTCGTTCCAATTCACATTCCAAGTAATATTCGGCATGCTAATTACATTGCCGGTTGCCAAATTGCATTATCTCTTATAGTTTCCGAGATATGGACTATCGATAATTTACACCTTAGGCTCTGCTTCTAATTTGGGCCCAAATTGTAAAATGGTCTTATCTATTGGCGATTTCGTTCCAATTCACATTCCAAGTAATATTCGGCATGCTAATTACATTGCCGGTTGCCAAATTGCATTATCTCTTATAGTTTCCGAGATATGGACTATCGATAATTTACTCCTTAGGCTCTGCTTCTAACTTGGGCCCAAATTGTAAAATGGTCTTCTCTATTGGCGATTTCGTTCCAATTCACATTCCAAGTAATATTCGGCATGCTAATTACATTGCCGGTTGCCAAATTGCATTATCTCTTATAGTTTCCGAGATATGGACTATCTATAATTTACACCTTAGGCTCTGCTTCTAACTTGGGCCCTAATTGTAAAATGGTCTTATCTATTGGCGATTTCGTTCCAATTCCCATTCCAAGTAATATTCGGCATTCTA